>NW_010311839.1:0-40215 GCF_000700745.2 Antrostomus carolinensis
ATATATATATACACCTAGCTAGAAAATACGCCATTTAAAAATTGTTTTGGTTGATTTTTTTGGAAGCCAGAAGAGAAAACAGGACAAAGACAAGGCCTTACAGACACTCCTTGCTGGAATACAGTTGAGCATAAATTAATTGAGGTTCCAAGCAACAATGAAGACCAGTCCACAAACAAACCATGAGCCCACAGCCACCTTGACACAAGTCTGCAGTTAGGATTAAAAGCTGAATCACAGCCGTTTCAAAATCCATGGCATTATCTCATTTTAAGTCCTTTTATTGGTCCAAAATAAGCTTTATTTGCGGATCAGTATTATGTGACTGACATTTCTGTGTCCCTCATTTGCTGTACACAATATAACCTGTTGCCACAACAGTGAATGCCTTGCACTTGATGGTTTGCTGATGTCTAAGCCACTCCAGAGGGAACTGCCCAGGGAGAAAGCAACAACCCATGTATTAGCCATATACAGTGGGTCTAGAAGAGTTAAAGCGTGCTGCTACACCATCAAACCTTCCCAAGTGATTATCAAAAGAAAGGTTTAGCAGAGACACTTTGGTGCCAGCTTGTGTTTGCCCATCAGGTTTTTGAGCTGTAAAACTCAAGGGCTAGAAAAGGCCAAGAAAATTCAAGATCCACTTGGAGAGAGGGAGGGGCTATTTGCCAAAGCATGGGTCAGTGGAAGTCTGCTATGACCAAACCAGTAACCCAAAGATTGCCCCCATGCCACAGCTCCTATTAGGATATTGACTTCCAGCATCCACGTGGCTGCATCTGACTGACAAGGTGGCCATGATTCCATTAGCAATCTGTACACACCCACCTTTAGTACTATTGTGGATGTAAAAAGGTACAGCTAGAAAAGGAACAAATCTATCACCCCAAATATCATTAAATTATGTTCATAAAATGCAGATGTTGAATGTCTGATTGATGCCAATCACTGATTTATTATATTTTTTTCCTTTTGGTTCACAAGATTTTTTCCTGCAAATATAAGTGTCCCACTTGCTTAGATGATCCAGTCTAAAACCTACAAGCTTTGTAGGAAGCTGTGGCTTGGCTGTAGCTTTTGGACTGATGGTAGGAGAAGGATCCATAATATAATCCTGTAAGGCTTGATTCAGTCACGCTTCAGAATCAGATTTTGGCACACTTGTCTCTGTATTTAGAATCATTGACACATATTTACAGCCTTTTGAGTCTGTTTCTTCCCAACTTTCAGTCTAAACATTTCCTTGAAAACACAGAAATATCCATGGCAAATGAGAAAACATGCATCACCCAGCTGATCACAGAAGGCTTCATCTGATAGGCAAGAAGAATATTACTATCACACTGTTGTCCAGCACAAAGGCAAAGATTCTTTATCAGAAAGGTATCTTGCTAGTAATGCAGGCTTGTAAAACTCTGTGAACACAAATGGCTTGATAACGAGGAGAAACACCATGTTTACACCATTACTGCAAAGCTAAATTGTGGTTGTTTTGTGGTTTGTTTTTTTTCTTTTTGTAACTCAGAAAAGAAAAAGGAACTTCTTTTTCCCTTTTCTTCTTTAAAGGGAATCTTTCTGGAGAGAATGGCATTGCTATAGTGTTGAAAGAACAGAATACAGGCTGCCTCTGAGACATAGCATAGTCCATATGTTACATCTGGTGTCACCTGCTCCAGTAGCAGGTGGAGCAAGTGCAGGCAGTCAGGATAACATTGTTGTCACTTCCATATCATGGTCACTTCTGTGCAAGTCCCTCTTTGGAAGCTAGAATGTGAGAGTTTTAAGTCTATCAAGCTTTCCTGGGATAGCACTAGTTTACACTAGCTCTGATTTGCAGAGTTATTCTCCAACTATCAGTATGAAGTGTGGAAACAATTATAAGAGATTTAAGGAGAAGACTGATGCCTTTCTGTAGTTACTCCGTTTTGCCAATTTACAGATGACTTATTAAGCCAGTTTGCCCTCACAGTATCATAACTAATCGAAGGTCTGTTTCCTGCTATGCTAATCTATCACTTTGTGCAACAGCTACATCTGAAATTGGATGAGAAATATAGATTTACTGCAGAGTAGCAGCAAACAATCCTTAGTACTGAACCTGCAATCTTTACGAAGTTGGAATTCCCATGAGGTTTTGACTGAAGTGTGCAGAATTCATTTTTAAAGGTCATACATGAACAGAAACACAGTGAAGGCAAACACTAGTAGAGACTTTTATGGTCCTGAGAATGCTAAACTAAAACATCACACACTAATGTAAGGATACCAGGACTTAAAGTCCTTCAGAGAGCAGAAAATAACTGTTATTTTGCTCTGTTCACTTATTTTCAACTAAATATTTTTCCATCTCTTAGTTTTTTAGATGGGAAACACTCTTCCAGCCAATATGAATGTGATATTTAAAAAATACTTTCCTCATTTAAATTCAAAAGAAAAATTCAACTTCATTTTATTCATTGCAGCTATTCATTTTGTCTTATCTTTTTCAATTTAGGCTTCCATTTATGTGTTTCAAATAGTACAGTTTATAAAAGCAGATGTTTCAACAGTGTCAAAACCTTTCCTCTATAAATGATTTTAAAAGGCAAAATGTGATAGGATAGGCTCAGAACAAGCCCTCTCCTGAAAAAAAAAAAGGTTTGATTTTAATGAATTATCATTTTACAACACAGACATTTCAACAAGAAATTCTTCATTAATTCCTTCCTACAACCTCTCAAGAAGGAGCATCCTTTTACTGTCTATGAGCCTGGAATTACTGTGCAAGTGTACTGAAGAGTGCTAGAGACAGGTATGTCCTCAAAGCCACCTGGGTACTTCTCCTTCATGACTCACTCTGGTAACCTCCAAGGAAGCACAGAGCAAGTGTTCCTCTCCAAACTAGGACAGAACAATGCCATTCCCATGCCCTTGACAAATCATGCAAGAACAAAGGAGGTTGTTTTATTTTCACTTGTCACTCCAATATCCTTTTGCATGGTCTTCAACAAGGCAGACAAGAAGAGTGCATTAAGTGGCTTTTCCCATTCCTTTATGAGGGGTTATTATCCTGTTCTGCCTCTGTATTGATAATATATGCTGAGTGAGTTAAATTCATTGTTTAGAGCACGACTGTATCTGAAGTTGTGTTCTCTTCCCAAGGATGTAAGCAGGGAGCATGTTCCGAATCTCGAGATTCCACTCGTCAGTGGAGCATGCTGCCGTGAAAACGATAGCTTCAGGTACATTTTCATAATGAGAGGTTTCCACTAAAGCTGGTTTAACAATACATTATACTGTCTATTTTCCATGCTTATGCCAATGAATTATAAAATTTTTTACAAGAGAATAAGCCAGACCTAATTGCAGCCTCCAAGTGTCAGCATTGCCATTTAGTTTCTTCTCTCCCCATAACCATGCAGGTTTTTTTTCCTACTAATGCTCATGGAAATCACTATTGTGGGTCCAAACAGACCACTCCATGAAGTGACTCCACTTTTGAAAGATGTGAGTAAAGATGCTGTACAAGGCAAACACTCAGCCTTGTTCTAATAGGTGTTAGCAGCACTGAAGGACTTCAGTGCAACTAAGAACCACAGGTCTGGTGTCTTTTTGGTATTAAAAGTTACACACAAACATTTCTCTTAAGATAGATGACAGCACCTGCCTGCAGAGGGTCACTGCACTTTTCTCCAAGCCCAGCAGAAGCCACAGAATACTTGCAAGCAGCCCATAGAAAGATAAGGCAAGATTGGAGCCAAATATATCCAAGACCATTTACTAATCACTCATCCCGTTGCTTGCCTCTCCTCTCATTTACCTGGGGCCTGAGGCTCCTTTCATCAAACACTGAAGGGCAATAATCTTGATCAAAACAAAGGAGTGAATTCTACTGTTGAAAAGACCACTGAGGTAACACACACACACACAAAACACACACAAAGAAACACAGTTAACTGGAAAGCTGAAGAACAAATACCCTTCTCCCTTGTTGCAGGAAGCACCATATACCCCCAAACATACTCCTGTCAACAGAAAACCAATGCTGACCACAGCCCAGGTCACATCCCTGTCTCTGCACGCAACTTCAGCTGGCTGCAAAGGGTAATGTTAACTTTACAAGACAGTGTGGATACATCCACAAGAAACCTGCTCCCTCCCCTGGTGTGCTCCATGTTGATTTGTACATGCAGCCCTGTCTTCTGATTCCCTGCAAGCCTTGAGGAAATGCTGTTGGAACAACCAACACGTTGTTGGTGGATGTGGATATCCCTGGACGTGGATATGGTTGGTTGATTTGTCCATATCTACTTTATCAAGCTTTGACACACAAGTTTCACATCCAGAGGAAAAAAAAGGAGGCTCAGTTTGGACCCCTGTTTATCGTGAACATGCTGTTAGTGCCTAAGTCTTACACTGCACAGGCTTTTTTCTGTCACCTTCTACTAGAGTAGCAAGAGTTAAATGGGCATGAGGTTCCCTCCTGTATGTCACTGACATTTTTATAGCACTGGAATCAGGTGGACCTTTGCTGTTTCATCTCTATTCACTTGTTTGTTTTGTAATAACCAGTCTATTTTTAAAAACAGAATCATCTATCCTGGATATTTGGCTGTGTCCAAGTCCAGTACATGAATTAACCTTCAAATGTGCAAATTTAACAGCCTGCAATTATTGCAGTCATCTTTCATTACAGACCTTTTAAACAAATATGTTCTTTCCATGTAGGATGAGCTCCCCGCAAAACTAGTAAAACCAACAACATATAAAATTTTATCATATGCTCTTGTGCATGCAATGGAAAGGGGGCAGCAGAGGCACAAGCCAAGAAGTGCAAAGAGCTTTGGAAGGTGAGCACTGCCCCTCAGCCCCAGGCCAGGGAAGATGTGACTGTCCCTGCTGTCCTCCCTGGAGCTTTGCTGGGGGTTATACCACTGTTCTGGCTCCAGAGCACCTGTACGTCACCACTTAGCATCTGAGCTTGAACTGGTATTGCAAACTGCTCAGTTCCCAGCTGTGGCTCAGGACTCGGCGTGTAAGTGGTTCTCCTGCCATTCCAAATGGGTTAGCAGAATCACAGAACCTTAGAATAGTTTGGTTGGAAAAGACCATTACAATTATCTAGTCCAACTGTAAACCCAGCATTGCCAAGTTTACTGCTAAAACATGTCCCCAAGTACCAGATCTACCTGTCCTTTAAATCCCTCCAGGGATGGTGACTCCTCCACTGCCCTGGGCAGCCTGTTCCAATACTTGACGACCCTTTCAGTGAAGAATTTTTTCCTAATATCCAACCCAAACCTCCCCTGGTGCAACTTAAGGCCATTCCCTTGTCCTATCACTTGTTATTTGAGAGAAAAGACCAAGACCCACCTCACTACAACCTCCTCTGAGGTAGTTCTAGAGAGCAATAAGGTCTCCCCTCAGCCTCCTCTTCTCCAGACTAAACAACCCCAGTTCCCTCAGCTGCTCCTCACAAGACTTGTTCTCCAGGCCCTTCACCCGCTTCGTTGCCCTTCTTTGCACAGCAACTCAATGTCCTTCTTGAAGCTTCAGGCCAAGAAGTGGTACGTTACACCTAAGAGAGGTGATGTCCAAAACTGTGACAGTAACAGTCATCTGCACTCATCTAACAGAGTGCTTAAGCATGTGCTTACCATTAACCCCTTCTGAAGCCTTCCTGATATTAAAGGGACTGCATATGTGCTTGGAGGCTGTTGAACACATGAACTGAAGCGTGTGCTTAAGAGCTGTCAGATGAACTGCAGTCTCCATAGATTGAATCAAAGTTATTTTTGAAAATGGCAATGAAACACAACAAATATCTTCCAGAAGGCTTAACATAAAACCCTCAAAAATAGGATGGTTAGGGTCACAGTCAACACACCATAAACCCGGGATGTACTGGGATCATAGTTCATTAGAAATCAGCATGTATGTGCTGGGAAGGAAAGATGGCAAAGGGGTTTGTAGAACTTAAAGAATATTTTCTGGTATCTAATACAAAGTGTTTTTGCTTCATCACAGTTTGATGTTTTTAACTTTTGTTTAAAGTTTGCTTATAAACAATTTCCCCTACTTTAATGTTTTTTAACATGTCTTTTTCCTAATTCAAGTTTCTTAAAGATGGAAAATACTTCTTATATACATAAACCAATTGGATTTTCAAATTCAGTTTTGCAGAATTTCAAGAATGATATATGTTGATTTATTTAAAGACCCACTTGGATGCAGGAGGCACTAAGGCCCTTCTATACCTGGGGGAAACTGAGCGACATAGTTCCTACAGAATAACTATTTCACAACACTCTTTTCGGTGCAGTTCAGTTATTCAGAGCAGCTCCAGATGTATTCCTGCAAAATAAAAGTCACTTTAATTTTAGATTAAGGAGTGAAAAGGGGATAGCTATGCTAGAACAGTTAATTCTGCAGCAGCTAAGCCACAAAGAATTTTCCCTGGCACAAAAGTATGCCCATTTCTGAAACTTAATTTTTTTTAAGGGAATAGTTGTGAAATGGCCACAAAAATCAATGTTAGTGAAGAGCAAAAATGTATTTTGCACTCTCTTTCTTCCACAGATTTCATTGCATGAACCTTCACATGTCTGTTGGAACTGAAGAATCAGGTTTCAGCTCACAGTAACCATAATATTTTCCACAATGCCCAGAAAATTTGGGATTCTCAGTTTCCTCCAACTGTATTAGCAATTCTTAGAAATTAGAGTTTCTATGACAGTGCAGTAGTGAACATTCTTTTATCATGAGTATTTTCATCCTTTGAACTCATTGGTTTCTGTTATTTGGAAACACCAGATTTCTTTATAGCAGACATTCAATATAATACATTTTAAAAATGGAATCAACTGAGAGTTAAAGATAGCAGTAATTGCAAGTGTGCACAGAAATACTCTCATGGTTTGTTCCCGTTGTACAAAAGCTAAGTTAGTAGTTGTATTATTTTTGGAGGAGTTGGCTTGATTTTCAAAATTTATCAGACACATTTAGCATGCATCAGCTTTAAGGAACTTGTGGTTCCCAAGTCTGGCTACCTTAGACAACACAGCATATTAATAGGGCACACATGGCCAATGAAACAGAAGATTTGCACCTACTCTGATGCAGCTGGTTTATTTGAAACTTTTTTTTCCCCCTTTTTGTTCCTTGTACCATTCAGCACTGAAAGTACCTTTGCTGTGAAAGGACATTGCTAAACCTTCTGTTGTGAAAAGCTCAACTGACCCTTCCCTCTCACCTTCCTGCTCACAAATAGTGTCCTATTCAGCAATTCTCTGCCCTTTACTATGGAGAAAACATCTATTATCCAAGCAGTTTTCAGTGACCTTGGCCTCACTATGGCTATTCAGGAGCCCTCCAGAAGACAGATGACTCCAACTACATGGTCTGAACTTGGGCACTGCAGCAAACATCCTCTTCTCAACTGACCGAGACACTCATCTTCTAGTCAGCACTCACGCCTGACCTTGGATTTACCAAACTACCCTTAGCTTTGGGGACAAAACAGTGATGACTTCTTCCCCTTATTGCTTTCTATACCATTTGATAGATATAACTATTTATCTGTGACATTACTGCTGCACTTTCTTCCCCAAGTAAATTCAGAGAGTGTAAGGCACTTACAGAGCAGGGCCATGAAGCAAAAAGGCAGAGTTACTTTTAAAAATAACGTGATGACAGCATTCTCGTTGCTCTGCACAGGATTCATAGCACCTTTTAATTGGTACTCATGTAGACTTTTTGTCTTTGTTGTCTTCCCAACAGGCAACAGAACCACATATCAAAGTTTCAAAACAGGTGATGAAATCTCCTTCATGGCAGATAACCACTTTAGAGGCAGTTTTCATCAACATATTCTCCAATAAACTGATCAATGTATTTTTAAAGATGCAGAAACTGTGTTTCCTCTCCAAAATCTGGGAAAGGAAAAGTCCTGTTCTCACACTTAAATGCATTAAAACAATGGAACACTACTGTCTCAGCTTCTAGACACAACAGCATAGTCATATGCTCTATGGGCCTGTCCCCAATTTGTTTTTCATTTTTTTAAATTTAGAAATAGAAAATAGACATTTGCTCTGGTTTAACCAAACTGCAGCAGAACCTCAGAGAAATGTTGTCTTTACGACATGAGTAAAGAAATCAGTGTATTGATGAAAGTTTATTCAGCTCAGGGACTATCCCAGAAATACCAGCCAGACACATCATGGCCTGACCACCCCTACCAGCCTCAGACTCAGTTCCAGAGCCCGAGACTACGTTTGCCATCTGCAACGCTTGTCTTACAGTGGCATTGCTCATCCCAGGCTGAGAAATACCTACACTTCTGTTTCCTCCACTGGAGGTTTGGAGACAATACAGAGGAAACGGAAGGAAGAACTAAGAATATTTGGTATCCTTGTATTTGTGCTATGCAGTGTAACCAGCTGTTTGGGAGCCTGTCTCAGGCACGTGGGGAACAATTACCCCTGAGCTACTACAGGTTCTTGTGCCTCTGTGAGTAGATCATAGGTATGTTGACAGATTGATAGGAACTGCCAGCAGTAAAAAACCAAAAAAACCAAAAAAACAAAAAAAACCACCCCAGGCTACATAACCAATGTCTGTTGACCTAACAGGTTTTTTTGGAGTTTATTAACAACAACATTAGCAGACATTTCTGAAAAGATTCATAAGCCCCACTGATATTTTAATATTTTGTTACGCTGAACTTGGACCTTAGAGCCTCCACCAAGTTTAACTGGATATCCCTTAAAAGACTGAATTAAAAAGGAAAACAAACAATTAATTTCTCCCATAACATGCCAGTGGGTGAGAGGACAGACTGCTTATTGACTTTCCTTTGCTCTTTGTCTTTCAAAACCCCCCAGCACAGTGTGTGTTGCCATTGCACTGTACCTTGTTTAACCAGGGACCACCCTGACACCCTCCTGGGGGTCGGGAAATGCTAACAGCAAAGCAGACACTGGGACTTCACAGCCAACATCTGCTATTCCTGACTGTACACAGCAAAACTTCATGGGGAAACTGCCCCTTTGCCTCCACTTGGACAAGTACTCTCATTCTAAAATAGAATTTTAATAAGCTAAATACTTAGACAACCTCATCGCTTATTATATGTAAATTTATAATTTTTCCATACCATTTGATAGATATAACTATTTATCTGTGACATTACTGCTGCACTTTCTTCCCCAAGTAAATTCAGAGAGTGTAAGGAGTAAATTATATGAAACTATATTGTTTTCAGTCCATAAACTGGATCATAAGAGGACTAAGCATAACATATAATGAGACTCAAGATTTTAATTTTAGTATTTTGTACAAGGAACCCCACTAAAGAATAGAGAAGCATCACGCTCCCAAGTCTCTGTCTCTCCAACAGGGTATTACAAGAAAATAGCTCTCAATTTTCAGTGTAGGATTCAGCTGCCCCTTCAAATGCTCAAGGCTGAAAACTGTGGCAGCTTCTATCTTCTTATCTGCTCGCTCTTCCTCCTCCTTATCAGGTGCTTACAGACAGCAATAGGATGATAGGGAAGCTGCTGCTTGTGCTGCATCAGAAAGCAAAAAGCAGCATGGATGTGTACAGACACACAACCCAACCGAGCCAAGCTCCAGTTCCACACCTGCTTGCATGAGGCCAACAAATCAAAAACCAGTTGAGAACACACTTGCCTAAACATTCATATTTAAATTGTTCTGCCAGAATACACACATACAGGAAATTTGATTTACTCCCACTCCAAAAAGGGCAATACAGTCCTTCAATACCTCTTCACTTAATGAAAAGGACAGGCTACAAAAATACTTCAAACAACATTCAACCCCGAGATGGTGCTTCCCTTTCACCAATTTGTATAACATGCTTATCAGAAAAGAGCTCATACCTCACTTAGAAAGGGATAAAGGTTGCCACGGTGGTCATTATCAAAAAATCACAATCTACACATGCAACATCGACCACATTCAACCTGTGACCACTTAAAATCTCAGAAAACATCACAGAAACTCAACTGCATTTAAGCTCTAACTCCAAAAGGGAAATAAACTTCCAAGACACATGATGTACGAAACTTCAGATGGATCTCACGGTCCTGAACAGCAATGGATTGCAGGAAAAAAACATTTCTGTTTTCACTTTTTCCTGAAATCTGTCACACAAAGTATATATTTTATGAGATGCCAGTGCAGTAACAAATATAAATGCAAAATCAAGCATTTTCCTTATAGAAAGGCTGAAGTCATCCTTTAATCATTCACGTTCTTAATCAGGAACATAAACACCACGTGTCCAAGCACAATGGATCAATAGATGCTGTGTCAGCACAAGTTACAAACAGAGACTCAAGTTTTGCACCAAACTTAGATTTTTTTTTTTTTTTTTTAAATTTAAAAACCTCAGAGACTACTAATTAGGCAAAGCAACAATAAAAAGCCATATCTGCAGAAAGATAGGAGTGTGCAAAGGATAGTTTCATAGAGATGTGCTTCTTTATTGACAAAAATGAATTTTCTGTTGATGAGGTAAAGTGGAATCTAGATCGAGATCTACCCACATGCATGATAACAGCAAAAGAAAAAAATCTACCTTAGCCATGTGTCCTGAGTGCACAAACATTTGCTATAGATGCAAATATTCTTGGCTAACTTGCATTAAAAAAAAAGTAGACCCAAGTTTTCTCCTTATAGCAAAGTTTCCACTGGGAGTTGATCCCAATCCTTGCACATTTGCCAGTCAAGGAATTATTTCCCTGGATGTCTTTTCTAAGCACTAAAGCCCGTATTAAGCCTTGGAATTGAGGAAAGATCTTACAAAAGCACATGTGCAGAGAAGAGCCCTCACAGCCACTGCCCCAAGTGTAACAGCCAGAGTGCACTCACACCGCGTCCACGTGTCAGGGAGGGGTTCACACTGTCTCAAGCAGCAAAACTGGATGGGAGAGATGGATTGAGAAGGTAAATTTCCTGGGCTTCTACACCAGTTATGCAAGAGTGTGTAAATTACTGCCATACAAGCATGCTAGGCAGGAAGAAATCCTGGATTGGCATCCTAGAGTCCTGACAATCATCCTGACATCGAGATTCGGATGCTGTGCAGATTATGTGTATTATCCATTATTTTACTGCTGAGATGCAAAAAAATAATGATCTATTAAATACATCTATGCAGATTTTATGCATTTCTTGTGTGTCATGCAAACTAGCCTGAAAAGAACCCCCTTGAACTTTCTCTAGTAATGTGCTGTTTGGATGAAAGAACACATTTCATAGGGATTAAGTGGAATAATCTCTTTGCTTTCAAATCAATGAGACTCTTGACAAAGTAAGGTAGAGTTCAAGGGATCTGGAAAATACCCAAACCTGGTCCATAATCCTTCTTAATTGAGTGGGAAAAAGTTGAATATTGTACTACATCCAATCTGATTTTATATTAAGATTGCCATGGCAGCAGCCTCTGAGGCCATTTTGATATGGGGTACGTGCATAATCTCATGGGTGAGGGGAAAATTGTTTTCTAGTAGCACTGGTTGACACGGGCAGTTTGCTGAATTGAGGTGCTGTGTATTCGTTAGCACTTCTCCCCTGGATGTACACCTGGTTCCCACTACTTGGGTTCTACTTCAGCTAGATCCTCAGGTAAATTCAGATGAAAACTCCTACGCCAAATTAGCTTGCCAAAGCTTGTACAGACATTAAGAAATACATAGAGCAGAAGATAAAAACCTATTGCCTCTGCCCAGGCACTGATGATTCTATGTGAGTCTCTACAGCTTAGTGCTAGGTTTTTTCTGGCACTAACAAAAAGGAAAGGGGCTGTGTAATAATTAGTGTTCAGCAAGACCCACCTCAGAATCTTAGAAAAACACTGTTGTGGGTTCAGAAAGCAGCCAGTAAGATTAACTATAAGATCACTATCATAATAAAATTACTTTAGCTTAAAGAAATTTAATGTTTAAATCTAAGAAAGACTCAAATCCTACAAATTCTTGGTGCCCACATGAAAACCTTTGCCTATAAATGTAGTTAAGAGATAAAGTTTTCCCATAAAGCAACTATTAAAAATAATAAGTCACATAGGGCATCTCATTAAGAATTAAATTGACATAGATTTCAATTAGTCTCATTTCTAACTAACATAACAATAGACCTACTGAGGCAGACAGCAAGATCTGAAGTTACCTTTGGCTATCTTTTACAGATTTTGAAAGAACTGGGAAAAAAAAAACCAAAACCAAACAAAAAACGCCCAGACAAGAAGTTACCCAATTCATAAAACATACTGGCATGTTCTAACAACAAGGGAAAGACACCAGCTTGCACAGGGTGAGGTTCCTCATGTTGAATAACTCCTGATTAGTTTTTCTCAGTTATCCATGCAAGTGTTTTTCTGTCCACAACATTCTGTCTGCTCACTTTAAGGTTTATGACTTAAATTCAGAACAGGACTTGCTCCATTTCCTGCTGATACCATAAATAATTTGTTTTGTAAAGTTTTTGTTCACTTCTTCCTGGAACCTGGAGAAGATTCTCTCTGCCTGAGGATGATGCACTAGTATTTGTCATGAATTTCAGAAATAACCCTGGCAGACTTTCTCTGTGGAGGGAGGAGGATGAAGTCCAGTGGTATTAATGAAGCAAAACATTGGTTCATAAAAGAAGACAAATAGACCTGAAGCTCTTCTATTTAAATTGCCCATCTCACTCATGAGCCCCTTCCTGACATTGACCATCATTTTTTTTCCTCCTCTCTATAACTTTCATATGCCAATCCCAGCAAATGCCAAAGAACAGCTAAATTCCAGCCTCAAACCTCAAGTTCACTTCTGTTCCCCAGCAAGGAGTCACTGAGAAAGTGACTGTAATGCACTATTATTGCTATTATTTTTATTATGGTACTTTATTAGTATATTTTAGTACATTATTAGTATATTTTAGATGCAAACTACCATAAGATAGCAATGGCCTAAGCGTTATCTGTAGCAGATTGAGTCTCAGTTTATCTGGAGGGACTTTCTCAGAATAATCAATGTACCATAGTTTTGTAAGCAAGCTAATAAGCAAATTCATCAAATACAAACACAGCCATTGCCTAGAAAATTTGCAATAAGCCACATGATGCTTTATTTAGCCTAAATTTCTGCTTTCTCAATGCTTTAAAGAGAGGGTAGAGATGTAATCCACTATTCAATATGCACTGCTTTGTCCCTCTGTGCTTGATTCACAGATTATGTGAATGCATGTTAGCTTCCAGCTACAGAACATGTTATTACATTTTAAACTATAAAGGTTCTTGCTCTTAATTCTACAGATCTTTCAGTGACAAAGATCATGACCACTGTATCACAGCTGAGTGCTGCAGTAAGAAAGAATGCCCTGTGCAGTCAGATGTGGGCCAGAAGATGCAATAGCAAAGCTTACTACCCTAGAATTTTTAAGGAAGCCTGCTTAATGTTGGATATTCAATTTACAAGCTCCTGTGATATGGCTTTCACAGGAGCTAAGAAATCCTTTAATTTATCAGAACATGTGCTTGCCTTTTGCATGAGATACAGAACTAGAGGCTATTGAAAAAAACTATTCATTGTAAGATTATTCACATTAGCAACATTCCCCCTCAGCATTAGTGATAATGATCATGGTATTGACTCTGGGTTTGGTACAAGTTAGATGACTTACATTAGTAGGCATGTATTTCGCATTAACATGAATCATGAACTCCTGCTAGTGAGCTAAAACACAACGTAGCAGTAATGAAAGGTTGTAAACAGCTGCTTGACCACAGATCCCAATCCCCCCACAGTATTCTAGAGCAGCAAGAGGAAGCTTGGCACATAGACAAAGGTCTACTCAGGGACAGGCCCTGCAGTTTTGTTGATGTCCTGGTTTTTAGCTGAGGCAGAGCTGGGTTTCTTTTTAGTAGCTAGAACAGCGCTGGGGTTTGGGTTCAGCTGGGATTTGTTAGGAGAGAAACACTGAGAACATCCCCATGTTGCATTTGTGTCCCTGGCACTGAAGGACTTTGTGTTTTTTCAGTCTACAAGCACAAGATCTCAGGGGTGAGGAATATTGGCATGGATCAGCTCCATGGGCATTGGGCTCTGCCAAGGGGCTGTTCCATCTCCTGTCCCCCATGGGCAGGAGATTCATGAGGGGCTCTTCCTCTCTTGCTCTCTCTGGCTTTCACTCAGGCTCTCATTCTTCCAGGACTGCAGTTTTGGCTCAGGATTGTTGCTCCTCCAGGACTGTTATCTGGGAACGGCTTGGTCAGTGGGTGGTGAGCGATTTCACTGTGTATCACTCATTTGCATATTTTATTACTGTTATTACTACAATTATCATTTTAACATAATTATTATTTGAAGTTTTATTTTATTTCAATTATTGAATTGTTCTTATCTCAACCTACCAGTCTCCTTACCTTTGCCCCCCAGTTGTTTCCCCTATCCCCCTTGGGGCAGAGTGAGCTAACAGCTGTGTTTGGCTGCTAGCCAAGTGCTAGCCCAGGGCTAACCCAGTGCAACCACCACAGGTGCCTGAAACATTGTCTGGTAGGTCAAGTCCAGAACAAGATCACACATTTTCAAAGGTCTGACTCAGAACTCCCCTGAGTTGTACATTAAATGATTTAACAACTGACTTGGAGAAATGCTCCTCTCATGGACAAAGATTTTCCTGAAATCTCTAAAGTTTACAGCTAGCTGTGTCAATCTGCATCTGGGATCCAATTAGTGGGGTCAACTAGTGTTTCTTACAGGGAGAACAACTTAATCACCTCTCTACTTTTTGCCCTCTTGCCAAATTCCTTGCATATATTAAGTCTATAAAGCCTCTTACTACTCACCTTAGAACACATCACTGCTATAATCCACAACACGTACTCATTTGTAATGTTTGAGCTGAGCTGTTCCTACACACTTCTGTGCTAGGATTAAGTACACTTCTAAAATGTGCATTTAGAATGCGTCAGATTGTCCTATCAGCTGTCAGTGCAGCAAAACATCAGTGCAAGTTACCTGAACTGCTTACTTACCATCATTCTGATGGTGGCGCTATAGCCAGGTTTTCCCAGGTAAGTCATTTTAGTGGCTTTAACTGAAGGAAGAGAACTGGCAAGGGAAGTTTCAGTCAGACATGATGAATAGGGAAGAAGGTGTAGAGCTATATCTGATACTCCTTGATCACGTGTAATATATGCCCAGTGCAAAGTCAGGGGGTGTTACAGCCACTAAGGACAACTGAGAACAGTTAATACTTTCCCCATGTCTTGGTCAAACAATGTCACCACTTTCTCCCTTTTTTCCATGCCTTCATTTTGTTTATATACATGCATATATATGCACACACACTATTAAATATGAACTTTATGATGTAATTTAGCTATTTGCAACTACTCTGAGTATCTTGGAGGAGAGAAAGCCTCACATGCAAGTGCCACTCTATGCTCTAACAAGTGCTGGTCAGGAAAAATACAGAGAGAAATTAATTTTTGGAAGAGGTTATGCATTTATGTCCACACACTGCGCCCCTTGTTAATCTAGGCAATATCACATTACTCTTTAAAACTAGAATTCTTTTGGAGAAGCTGGTATAGGACAAGAAAACACTGTAGAATTATGCACAATGAAGACAATACAGCCATACTATTTGGTATCACCAGAAGATAAACAAAATCCTTTACCTTTGTCTATATGCAGCTCCCCAGTGCAAGGGGAAACACAAGAAAAGGATCTGACACTATTGACCTGGTAGGGCAAGGTCTTACCTGCAGTTTCTTTAGGTATATATTAGTGCCCAAAGTGCAAAGGACCTACTGATTTTAAGTACAAACCATCCATATGCCACAGAGCCCAAACATGGGATGCCAATTAGGTTTCAATTCAGTGATGTATTAAGAGCTGTCCTCTGAAAGACACTTCACTGGTATATTTGGTCCTTGTCTCCTCCAATTAAAAAAAACCCAAAACAACCCAAAAAACCCAAACAAAACCAGAACCAATATTTGGCTGTAAATCAGTTCTTTGTTTTACAGAGTTAGGAAAACATTTTTACTCTCCTATGAAGGCTACTTGCTTGAAAGATCAGGTGAGACTGACAGGTGAAGATGACTTCTAGTGCAAAGCAGAGCTTTTCAATTTTGCTCATAGAATTTTTCTTGTATGCAGGCACCTACTTTAGAAGGCACATTGATCTGGGAAGCAGTAATACCATTCACCTATAATTAAAGACTGCCTACATTGATTAATGTGCATGCATTTAGAACACATAAAACAGATCACAGGGAGGAATGAAGAAAAAAATGCCTGACCTGTTGGCAGAACAACTCTCTTTCCCCAATTTCTCTGATGACACACTGTTTGCCTGGAATATACCAGTTATGCACACTGCAATTAAATACAAGTCCTTATAATCAACAAAATCATTAACAGAAGAGGCTGTCTCCTCCCATGCCCTGGGTTGTGGATGGTAGGTTTTAATTTACTAAGTGAAGACAAATCTCACTGAGAGGAAGATCCTGATTTTGAGAGAGGTATGCTATGGGGCACCTGTGTTATCAGCAAGCTTCTCTTGCTAAATGCAGCTGAAATTAAGAAGGTCAAAAGAGCATCTCTCTCCTTCTCGGAGAACAGCCTGACCTCTCCCACCTGTAAGTTTTAATCACTCCAAATGAACTGACCTCCAGTCTCCTCCAGTTTGTTTGAACGAGGCTGAACAACTACAAAATAATCATCTCCCTTAAAAAGACTGCAGTGCTGAAGCAGAGAGGGGTGAAGCCACTTTAGAGGTTACCCCTTTTTGCTTCAGTATTCTTATGACTTACATGATTACACTGAAGTCTGCCTGTCAGCTAGCAGCACAGCCAGAAACACAGAACAGAACTCTAGGTTCCAGTTTTATCCTCCCACTTCCACACTTGTGGTAATACCTCCCAATATCATCACTGCGAGTAACAAGGATCAATGCAGGGGCAACAGGCAGAAGGCTGCGCAAAGTGAAACATGGGGCAGTGCAGCACACATTTCAGGGAAGTGTTTAAGTGGAATACACCAAACTCGAGATAGAAAAACAGATGAGAAGGCTGTAAAGGGAACACTAATAACATGACTCTACATATTTTTAAGGATAATTCCCACATGCTCAGAAGGTAATCTAGGCAATATCACATTACTCTTTAAAACTAGAATTCTTTTGGAGAAGCTGGTAAGACTAACAGACAGAAACAGGCATGCAACATACAGAAGCCACTACTATGCCCTCCTGCTACCAGAACTTGGCTACACAAACCTAACAAAATAAGAAATGTTTTCACAGATACAATTCTCCTGGAGTAACAGAGCTGTGAGCAGTGGAGCTGTGTGCGCTGTTTGTCATCTTTCTTCTGCAGTCTTTGCAAAACTCATTGAATGCTCCTTCTTTCAGGTCTTTTTTAAAGGCCTTGGGCTACTTCACCATACATAGACATCAAAATAAAAGTTAGGGAAGTCTTCAGCTCAGCTATTAATTTCTTGTCCTTAATGGCAGCATTAAATCAGCCAACCCCCTCCATCCTTTTTAGCTTTCAGGTTGAAAAAATTCCAGAGTTACACCAGGTTACAACCCCAAATATACAGCAAAGCCCTGGAATTACTGTTCTATTTCCTTCTCCTACTCTTTCTGGAAAAGAATAATGAATAAGACCTGTAACACTGCACACACAGAGGTATTTACCTTTGAGGCCTTATGTGTATTTCTGATGATCAGCTCTGCAACTCTATTTCCTCATCACAAGCTGCTTCTTGCTGGATTATCTGGGGGAGCAAGTGGGGAGATGCATTTGCAGCTCCAAGTTCTTCTCCTGTTAGTATCTGCTCATCAAACTTCTGCTTCTGCATGAGGAGTAGCCAGAGGTGCTCCCAAGAACACGAATGCTGGCAGGAACACCAACACTCAGCAGGGTTGTTTTTCTGAAGTGTATAGTTACTTTGAGGAGAATCACTGTTTTTAAATTCTTTACATGAGAACAGGGCTACAGCCAGACATTTGCTAGATTCCTCCTTAAAAAAACCAGATGCAAACCCAAAGTATCACAAGTACATCCTGCCACTGACATCCCTTTTTTAAGGCCAGATAACCCATCTGACTGACAGATCCACGGCAACATCATTGGCTTTGATTCAGAAGGCTGTATTCTGAAGGGTGAGCCATTTGCTCAGCTGCTGTTAGGGTACAGCTGATAATTCAAGTGCATTCAGAACAGAACGTTTGCAGAGTTCATCTCTGTGCTTTTCGTGACCCTGAGATATGAAGCTTTTCCATTCATCAGGTTTGTCAGCTTATTTGGGCACAGCAGAGGCCGGGAGACTTATCTCTGCTCTACGCAGGGAAGCAAAAATCCATACTGCAGTGCACCCAGGCAATTTTCCTTTCTAGTTATCTGTGCAGAAAATACACCACCTTCTGCACTGCCCTGAGCTGATGAGCCCCTACCGAGTACCTTCCTTGAAAGCAACCTGTCACTCGCATTACACAAGAGACTTGAAAACATATTCTTCCCAGGCAAGAGATGCATTACAGGGAGCTTACACTCACTCTAAGTAGAATGGTCTTTTTGTCTATTAAAAATGATAGAAAGTATCCAGCAACTACAATTTGGCTGAGTTTGACTGGCATGAACTGAAGCAGCACAGTTCACTGCTGCCTACAAAGATTAAAATGATCAGATCAAAACCTCATCCATGAAAGCCAGCTCATCCTCACTGTAAACACAGAGAAGCCCAAGTGATCAATTGTTTGTACAGCATGAGTGTGACCAACCAAATTCCTTACAAACACATTTTTATTAGATATATTTACCTGTATTATTTCAGGAGGATACAATAAGTAATAGAAATACAGGAGCTAAGCATATTTTACTGCTATATTGCAAAAAAAGCATACAATTTGTATTTGCAAGTAAATACTGGGCTGGGCTGCACTTCTGATTAAGATGAACCAGGACATCAGAACCCAAGTATTTAAACTATTTGCCTGATTCACTTTTATTTCCAAAGGAGTTCCCAGATCTAAGAAACTATCAACCACTAGCAGGAAAAAAGCAGGTCAGAGCAAAACAGGAAAGAAAGCTCTTTAGTCTCTTCTGTGCTTGCTGAGATACAGCTGTAGCCTATCAGGTAGCTGTAGGAAACAGTCCTATTTCTTAAGTAGATATTAATCTCAAAAGCTAAAAGAGGATCCATCCTGTCTGGTAACCTCAAGTATATCTACTCTTGTAAAATGCATCATGGCTTATGTGAGAGCACAGATTGTTAAAAAAAAAATTGAAGTGAAGTGCATGGCTAAGAATTGGACAGGGAGCAAAGTGTTGGTTAAGTATGTGGAGAAGCAAAGGGAGAACTTGAAACGGTGGCAGCTGAAAGAAGCTCAGCACAGTATGCTTGTAAAGAGTTTCTGGTCATTACAACCAGAATTATGACTTTGCAAATAAACAAGGTTGGTTAGATTTCTAATTACCTGAGTTAAAATGGGTAGTATTACCCTATATCTGATACATTTATTGGAGAAGCCCACAGCTGTCATTTAATTAAGCATCATTTAGACTTCTGCAGAATTTGAGTAGACCGAATTCTTGACTGCATTACACTGCTTCACACACAGTTAGCTCCAGTGAGGTCAGGGGAGTTAAAACAACTGAACTCCGAGTAGTGGAAAGGAAATTTAGACCCACTGTCTCCATAATTTTGAACAGCTATCTGACCACTTATCTGTAGTTCATACCTTCCTAACTTAATGAAATGATGAGAAAGATCTCTAAAGGCAGTAGGTTCTTACTTGAATCAAGATCCTTATGCTATATTTTCTCTAAACAGTTTGCCTGTGTGTGGCTGAACAAAGAGCGGATGATCTAAAGTACCACTAATGAATGTCCTTGCATCTTCTGGATCAGCACTTGGTTAGCAGGCTCCATGGTTGTTCAGAGTTGATATAGTATGTGTCACTATCATTTTTCTCCCCACACTACTTCAGAAAATATGAAGTGGGCATGACAAGATGGGTCCCTTCCAACTTGAGATGTTCTGTGATTCTGTAACAACATGATTAAAGGGACAAAACCAGCAAAGGGCAGCGAAGTGCCACTGGAACGAAATGCATAAGTAAAAGAACAAGCTCCGAGTCTTCCATTTTGCCCTTATTACTCTTCTTAAGATACTGGGAAACTGTATTTCAAAGTTGCAAACTATGTATTTTAAATTACTTCATGAGCTTGATGAGCCTGGTATTTGAAGAATGAGTCTGTTCAGCATAAGGAAATTACAGTCGAGAAATTAGTTACAACACACTTGTAAATTGCTGACATTTCACAAAAAAACCCCCAAACAAAAAAAGATACAGAAATGAAACACTGCAGACTTACTGGAATATTCCCCATGAGAAATAAAAAGGTTATTCATCAAACTGGGGATCCCTATGGAATTCTAAAGAAAGCTGCAATTAGAGAATTAATAATGCAACACCCATATTAGCAGCCGTCACATTCAAAGTTGTAATTAAGCCACTCAAAGCTTTTGTTAGAAAGGTATAAACATAACCATCCCTTTTTAACAGACAGGAAAGGAGTAAGAAAGTTAATCATTGTCATCAGCTAAATATAAACTCAGAATATATGACTCCAAGTTTCATTCTCATTCCTTTGTATCACGCTTACTAGACCAGTTCCGTTAAATTCGCTCTGCATTCATGACGCACACACAGAAGGGCAGCAACTCTTCAAACTACCCGTGTACAGTTAATACACAAAGCACCCTGTGGTTACTAAAGTGAAGTAAATAAGAATTCTATCAAAATACAATATGACAGATTAAAAGTACATCAATGAGCAGGGAGGCCTGGAAGTCAGTTAACTAAATTCACCAGTTTGTCAGAAATACATTCCCCTCCTGTAAAAAGGGAAGCTACATTTCTCTATTTCACCAGAGCGCCAAAAAGGATGCAAAATTATCATTGCCACAGAAAACATATAAACAAGTAGAATACATTGACAATAATATTTTTCCTAAATTCAACAGACACTAGATTTTCTCTAGTGATCTAGCTGAAAGCACTCTCACTGTCCTGGAAGAAGTATGTTAGATTTTCACTGGACTTCCTGGCCTAAGAGTGGTGGGGTGGAAGTTGTGAATTCATATATGCAAAACAAGATTTAACAAAAGTTTTCTTGAGAATTAATACACCAAAGTGAATAAGTTAGCACGGAGAAATCAGTCATACTATGGTAAAAAATAGGTATGCAACTTTAATTGTAGTTCCTTTAATACGTGTTAGATATATTTCCTTCTTGGACAAGCACCCATAAAAAGAAGAAGCCATTTAAGTAATCATAAAAAACAGAACTAGAATGAATGATGACAGGGATTAATTATATATTTAATTTGAAAGTTAGTATTAGAACCACCTATACTTGCCTGAGTCATCTGAGGGTGGAAAAAGGGATTTTATTCATGTTTATAAGAGCTATCACCCAGTGACTTTTTTTTTTTTTTTAAAGTACAGTATATGCTGCTGGCTACTATCACATGAATAGGTAAGTCTCAAATGTGTAGCATCACTCTGAAGAACAAGTACAGGTATTGGAAAACCTTCCAAACAGCAGGAGCTTACATTCAGCCTCCTAAATCCAAATGTATCACTAAAATTCAATTAAAATCTACAGGCACAAACAGAAGACCAAGTTCTGTCTGGATTTAGTCACTGATAAAAGAATTATATTTATCAACACGTGGCACATCTGGAAGAGTTACAGCCATGAACCAGATGGGGAGTAAATCAGGCCAGAGTTAGACCTCTGGAGTGCAGGGCTGTATGGCAGCCAGATGCGCTCTCTGTCAACAAACATAATCCCTTTCGAGTCATTGCCTCCACCACCAGCAGAAGTGGCATTATGAGCCAATGCTGTGCATGCAGTTTCACTAATGTACTCCCTCGGTTTCAGGGATAAACATATGCATAATCCTGCACTGCAGGACTCCCACACACTACAAGGGAGTCAGGCAGATTGGTCAGACCACCCAAGCTGAAGGTCAAGCAGTGCAACTTGTAAAATGTCCAAACTGCAAACCCTCTACTCACACTGGTAAGCAGTCTCCTTACTTCCAGTTCACTGAGTCAGCGGGTAACTACTTGCCAGAGGATTCACAGCTTGGCCTCAGAATAGCAGAGATACTTTTATCTTGAGAAACACGAAGTGATTGCCACAGTATAAGTGACAGTAAACTGGGGCAAAACAGACAGAAAATTCATAACTAGAAATACCACCATTGTCTCTCATTGATACCCTTCTTCAGACCATAGAAGATATCTGCAGAGCCTGGATCATGTTTGTGTTTTGTGATTAGAGTAGCAATGATTCTTCTCTGGAAGATGATGAGAGATGAGATGACCTTGCAAGCTCTTTCCTAGTCTGCCTATGGCTTGATATATGCTACTCCTAATTTTCAATGGCAATATAATGCATGGAAAGGAAGGCTAAAATTTTACTACTCAACATGGATGTAGAGTAGAACACTGAACTCAAACAAAAATTCAGATTCCTCTACTGATAATCAAGATAATCAGCATTTCACTCACGTTATTGATGCCACTGGAACTATTCCTGGAGAAGAGTATCACCCTAGCCTGTCTAAGGAGGACAAAACATGACTCATGGCAACTTCATACAAGTATCGCACTCTGAAAACAAAATAATACAACACAAAACCCTTTTAATAAAGGAGAACAAGTTTAAAGCTTCTTGACTGGCACTGCTATGTCAATAGAGGCAAGGACCTAGAATGCTTTGCTAATTGATAAAGAAAAAAAGCAAGCATCAAATCAGTGAAGTGAATTAATAATCCTTGGAAATGACATTGAGGAGACATTTAGAAAAAATTTTAAAGCTGTATTATGCTAAAGTGACTAACAAACATTTTGTACTGGGCCAGCAAAAAAGTTTACTGCATCCAGTTGTCTGGCTTCAGGGATAGGAGTTTCAGTCTAACAATTTAAAACACGATAGCTGCTCTTACACACATGAAGATTACCTAGGTATCATCGGATGTATATAATTTCTTAGATCATAAAAGGTCACCTCAGTAGTTCATATGAGATCCATGGGAGAAAGGTGAATTATTATCAAGTAGGTGAACTATGCTGACAGTTTTATTTAGCAGAATTTATTGGAAAAGATGAACAATTTTCTCAACTGATATAGAAGAAAAACAGAGGAGCAAGCTTTTAACTTAAGCTGTATACATCTGAGATTTCCTTGTGCATACATTTTTCTAGGTTTATTTCTAAACTAAAGAATTTTTACCATTTTTCTTAATGAGAGAATTGTTCTTACACCATGTGTTAAGGTGTGTGTTATATTAATAAGTACTATGAAACTTCTTTCTAAAGCATGTGTGAAAATGGAGTTAAACACTCCACTTCTAGGTTGAGCAAATAACACCTGAGCATTTCCCAACACCCTTATGAAACAGCTGCACAGTTTTACTGGTTTACATACAACCAGTTAGGGAGACAAACACACTGGGGATTGGCACACTCCTGATATAGTGTCTTCTCACAGTTTAAGAAAAGATATTTTCATGGAGCTTCACAGGTACAGGGAAATATTAGTGCTTGGTTTAGAACAAATTAGCAAGTAGCCAACCAATGCAAGCAGCATTAATTTACATTGCTTCCTCACTGAAAGTTACTATTTTAATAGCTGGTATGAAATCCAAGGACTATCTTTTAAATTCTGTAGGTTAAATACAGGTGTTTTAGATGCAGACAATAAAAATCTACCCTACTTTATATCTTTGCTGGGCTCAATAGAGCTCTAGAACGTTTTGTACCATACAAATGACAACACCACTCTGCCATACATAGAAGACATGTGGAGGGATAATTAGTCAGGAAAATCTTTAGCAATCCAATACATTCCTTGCTGCAGCTGTTTTCAGAATGGAAGTGAGCATTACTCAGACTTGCCAAAATCCCTGAAGGGGCGGAAAGTCATTCACAGTTCAGCATTTTCTGCCTAGAGACTGTAGGAGTCATGGTAGGCATGGAAAAAATCTGCACATTAGAGAGATTACGTAGGAGCAGAATTCTCAACTGGAGAAACAGGTAATTTTCACAGCACCTCCTTCTCTCTTACATTAGTGTTCCTAAAATAACTTTAATACTAAACAAATTTTTTGGTGGCATCTTACTAGTGTAAGCTGACCATTTATTTTAACTTTAATTTTGCATTTTAAAGCAAAAAAGGGTGTTTAATACCTTCTGATACGACAATAGCTAAAGGGCAATGAAAAAAATCCCTTTCAGGACTGTGCAAATAGCAAGCAGAATTATAGAAACAGATAGGTATGTTTTTCCTATAGAATTATATCAATTGGTTGGCACAGGAGACAGCAGCACAGGATGACCAAAAAAAAATACACATAAAGAAATTGTACCAGAGATCTGGAGTAATTTTGGGTGCCATGCTCAGTTTTTCTTCTCCGTAGTACTTACTATGGAAAAATGCCAGAAAAATACCAACATTATTTAGAGTACTTCCTCTGTGCACACAATAGAAGCACTACTGGCCATGGTGAAAGGAACAGCTGACCTTCAGCTTCCAGCCTCAGGAAAACCAGTTTAATTGGTGCTGAAAGATTTCTCTGCAAGCTCTGGGCCCAAGACTAGAGCTCAGCGTACAGCTGATGAGTTGTATCAGGGCTAGCAGCAGTGACATGAGGAAAAAAAAATGTTGCACTAGAAACAACAGCACTGGTTGGTTTCATAAACTGCCTTGTAATACTGGATTTTCTTCTTTTTTTTTTTTTTTAAATCCCAAATCTGAGAATTTTACACATAATTGGATTTCAAGTAACAAAATTAGAGAGGAAAAAACAGTAATAGTATCAGCCCCAGTTCATTTCTTCCTTATTTGCATCTAAGCAGTATCAAGCAATGGAGCTGTTTATTTTAGAAAATGCATGTGCTATTTCATGGAATAAGATTACTAAAAGAAAATTAAAAGTCCCTTGGGCTAGATGAATTTGGCCTGAAACTATCACAAATTAGACTTATCCATGAACCCTTTGATTTGGGGACAGAACATTTCTGATCACAAGCAGCAAGCTCAGCATCCTCTACTATCTACAGCTCCCAGAGCCCCACTCCTACAAGCCAGGCCTATGCACAGGCAGAGCAAAGCTGAGGGAATTTATTTGCCTTAGGCTTCTTACTGGAGTGAGGCTTTAATATCTGAATATTTGCAAACTCCTGCCTAACAACGGCAGCCTCATACCTTTTCCCTCCCCTAACAGCCATTTTGTTTTACTGGGGTTATTGAGGCAGGATTACTTTAGAGTTTATTAACACAAAGCCACCCACAGCATTTAAAAAAAAAAACCACAAACCAAAAACCAGACAACAAACTCACTTATCTATACAGCTAGCATTATTTGGGCTAACAATTTGGATCCACATTTCCTTGTTGGTACTAAAAGCTGGCTCACCTACTGAAGCAGCCCAGCCCTGCCCTTCCAGCATCTATTGCCATGTCTCTGCTGACAGGCTGTAAGGAAACAACACAACCCACTTCTTTAAAGGATTTGCAGAAAGTGGCAGAAACGCTAATTTTAAGGATTTGGCGCTTTAATTAGCGGGGAGAGGAAGAGGCGGGGAGAGGAAGAGGCGGGTGCCCCAGTTACCCCCCCCGCCATTTCCCCTCAGGGTGAGGCTGCCGGCCCCACCCCGATGCACCGGCGGCCGCTTTGTTTTCCCGCCTTAGCTTGACAGCCCCTCAGCAGGGTGGTGCTGGCGGGAAATGACTCGTAGCTCCCACCTGCCCTGCTGAGGTGCCTAATGTGACACACGGAAGGTGTGTTTGTGGTGATTTCTCATTAATTTACCTTATAAAGGCCCATGGGAGTTGCAGAAT
This sequence comes from Antrostomus carolinensis, assembly GCF_000700745.2. Lineage (NCBI taxonomy): Eukaryota > Metazoa > Chordata > Aves > Caprimulgiformes > Caprimulgidae > Antrostomus > Antrostomus carolinensis. The sequence goes on from NW_010311839.1 coordinate 25,931, forward strand.
TTACTTCATGAAGGTACTGGGGGTTATAGGTTGCTCCCGTGGTGAGGGCTGAGCTTGATGCTGTTGCTAAAATGGCTCCTGAGGGAGACCAGCTTCCAGAGGGTCACGCGGTTGTGGCCTGAGTGCTTTCATCTCCACCATGTTATACCCGTTGCTGTTTCTTAAAGTCAGAAAACCTTTTGGGCAGCTTTTGTGCTTACAGCTGTGTCAGAAGTGCCAATCCTCTGGATGTGTGTCAGCCTCGGTGACTCCTCAGGCTGTGAGAAGGTACGTGCTGAGGGCTGGGGCCCATTTTGTCTCAGGGATGTTCCCAGCTTGCCCCTTCAGAGGATTTTGTTCTGGGGTCTCTCTGTGGTATCCTTTTTACTAACTTCTTGCTGTTTTTTAAGAGACTTCTCCACAATCTGTTGTGCCTGTTAAAGTAAGAAAGGTTTCAACCTGAGGTAAATGAGAGTGGATGTTTAAAATACCCATAGGAAAAAAAATAAAAAAATAAAAAAAAAATCATATTTTCCAGGAGAGTGGGACTTAGAAAAAAAATAAAATTTGGAAAATAAATCCCAAATACAGCTATTTCTTTGCCACACAGCATGAATTAGTAGTGATGAAGTTTGCAGCATGTTACATTCCTCTTAAGGCCTAGCTCACCTTTATTTCTGTGCCTATCTGACAGATTTCTAGTGCTTTATTAGACTTTCCTGGTTGGAATTGATTTTGTTCTTTAAAAGTCTTTTCCCTGATCAGGGACTTTTCTGCATTAATGAAGAAGTATATTCTTATATCTAAAAATGGAATAGCATATGCTATGTAGCAAGTGAATGGGAAGCAATAGAAACTTCTAAGAAAAAATACCTCTTCCACTAGCAAAATCAGCAAATGCATGAAATTAAGAAATATTTTGTAGGGTCATATGTGTGGCAGGAGTGCTGTGTATGGGCAGAACCTCATTAGCCTTAGGTTGCCATAATATTTGTTTTGTGACCTTTGTGCTGTAGTTCAAAAGTGAAGCAGTATCACTTTCTTGCATTTTTTTGGTATTAAGTTAGAACAATGTGATATTTAAAAGCATTTTTAAGTTTCAGTGTTTTTTTTTTTTTTAAAATCCTGCTCAAGTTTTCTGTTGGCAGTCTTGTAAATGTTACTAGCAGTGTGGTGTTGCTGATCCTGCTAATTGCTGTGTAGAACTCGTGTTGATTTAGCAAGCTCAGTTGTCGTTTTGCTACTAACACTGATATCTATTCCCTATTTCTGGCTTCCTACCAATCCGTGGTGAAAGCTTGCTGAATAAGAATGTTTGGCTGCCCAAATTTAACTCATTAAGGTTACTTTACACATAGAGTTCATGTTGGTGCTGTGTATGAAACATTCAGCTTTAATCCTTCAGAGAGATATTAAAAAAAAAAATCAAACCTAAACCAAACCTCTTGTGCTAGAGAGTTACAACCTAAGAATCCTGAAGCCATCCCTGAGGAACACTAGTTCAGAGAGAGAAGGCAGTACAGGACAATTAGATAAGAATTTGGTTGCTAAATGAAAGGAAATGTGAACTCCTAAACCCTCATGGGAGCAGCACAAATTGATTTACCATGAAGTGCAAATGATCAAAATGAGTAAAATGCAAGTATGGAGCAATTTTGCCTTCCTCTTTCTTGCTTCTTTCCTTTGTCCAGAGGCAAAAAGATAACATTGTGCACTTTAGTAATTTGTTTTTTAAATTGAAGATTTATATATGGTTCTAAGCAGTCTATACTAGTTACTTCACCCACAAGTTACCATTAGGATTTCATCCTCAATGCATTTGTATATGAAAGCAGTTCTCATTAAAGGTAAGAAGACCTATCTGGTTGACTGAGCCATAGCTTAGCTTGGTGTTTGTATTTGTTGGGAAAGTATACATGCAGAATTCCTAGGGAAGCAGTAGTCTGAGGAGAAGGGAGATGTGCTTGCAGGTCAACTCCTGACTTTAATTAATTAAACTTTCCAAGGGTCTGGTTCAGGCAGAGGGACACCATGATCAGAATGGTGTTTTCCGAGGGTGACATTAATGCTATGTTTCAAATATGCTGACCCTGAAAACCTAGCTACTTGTGGGGGATATAATGTTCAGAGGTGCTGCCCAGACTCTTTTCCCTAAAGCTAGAGTGGGTTTTGTGTAATGTGGTAGGATTTGCAATGCTGTGGCCAGGTGAAAGGCTTTCAGACTACCAGGCATTTGAAAGAAGGTAGTTTATAATTTCTGTGCTGAATGAAGTGATTGAAACTTTAAGTACTCCTTATGCTGCAGGATGAAGACAAATGTGCGATTTAAGTGCAAACATTCCCTGGGAACAGTGTAACAGGCCTGCTGTTTTTCAAATAGTAAATTTTTTCCTAATTGTTTCCCTTAAGAGACTAGTTAGAACAGCATAAGCACCTTTGTAGCTCTGTTGGCAGCTGTGGGAGGTGTGGCACAGCTGTGTTGTATTATTTCTAAAGCTACACTGTAGATCTTGCTCAGCAGGCCAAAGTTAACCTAAATGTTTAGGATGAGAGTTGTAGTTTCACTGTTTAAAAAGTTTTTTTCCTGGTGCCCTTCCTCTTTCTCCTCCAATATTCAGTGTTTTGTTAAAGATGCATATTTCTGTCTGAAGGAATCCTGCTGGGTTTGTCTCTGTGGAGGGATACACCCAGCAAACTCGGGCAGACAGTCTCTGCAGAGTGAGTGATAGCTGTGAGTTGGGCTCTTTGTAGCTGAGGCAATTGGTGACCTGTGTCCCGTTTCCTCTAAGAGGTTCAGGTAGAGCTTTCTACATTGAAACTATACGTGTTTGAGCAAGCCTGGGAATGAACTGCTTGCACTGTGAGAGGTAGCAGCTGAGGCAATGGGTAGAGGAAGGACATAGTTGTGATGGGTGCTGATAGCCTCTCCGTTTCCTTGATTTCTGTGATGTTAGTAAGGGAGAATGAGGTCAAACCAGATTTTTTACATTTTAAAAGCAACAGAAGCTTCCAGGACAGTAGAAATTGAAGAAATGTAATACAAGAGATGGAGAGTGGCAGGAGGATTCAGTTGCTGTACTAATTAGTGCTTAACATAATGAAGGATAGATGACTCATCAGGGAGGTACAAGGGCTTTTCAAGGCCCATGCTACCTAATGGGAAGCTCCTACTGGTTTTTAACTGGTTTTGGGTCATGCTTCTACAGAGCAGAATTGAGACTGCTTCTGATGAAGTCCTGCATTTTTAAAAATGGTAAGTATATACCAAAGCTCTTCCATGTGATCCCTCCAGGAAGCAGTAGGAATACAGATGAGGCTTTTAAAATGAAGCCATGTGAAGGCCGGGTCATGTAACATGGGAGAATTGTGTATGAGATCTCAAATACACGTATAATTATTAAACCAGTGATTGTGCACTTGCTGGAACAGGGGTAATGTTAACAAATTTGTGTTTGGACAGTAGCTAGCACAAAGGTTTGGTCGTTATGCAAGACCTTTTATGCACAATTAATAACAAATTAGTAAATGTACTTGAAGAAACAACATCCTTCAAGTTTTGAACTAATGAGGCATCCTTGAAGATGTTTAGGGCTTAGATCATTACCAAGCTCTGCCTGACAGTTGGGGGCAACAGAAATACTTCCGTTAACAAGCAGGTTATATGAAGTTCTCTCTCTCTGTCCCTGTGGTGACCAGGTAGTTCTGCTAGGAAAGTTTTGTCTTAATGGTGTTATAATAGTAACATGGCTTCTCCGGCATATTTGACCAAAGCACCATTATTTATATGTAGTCAAACAGGATGTCTTATAGATCTGTGGCATCCAGTGCTGAATCCCAGAGTCTGATTACAGGAGACTCAGGAATTCAAGGTATCTACTTGACCTACTGAGCAGAGGTTTATGGAGGTGAAGTTAAGAGGCAGAACAGTAGCAACACGTACCTTTTAAATAACATTTATTCCCAGCTAGGTCTTAAATCTTAAAAAACAGATGTGATAATTCCCCCCCTTATTTTATAGGTGGAGAAACTGAGGCACAGAACAGTGACAAGTCCTGTCTATCACTAGGCTGGAGGAATAGAGCTGGTAAAATAACTTGGATTTTTTATATTGGAAACCAGTGATTTCTCTAATGACATAGGAGTATCATGGTGGACAGTAGTTTTCAGTGTCAGCTCTTGGAACCTCCCCTCCAAATATAAAGGACTTGCATTAAATTTTTTATGGGTCCATATGCAGGTTGCTATATGGTATGCACAAACTCGATTTTCTTAGATGCCTTTTGTGGATTTCTCCCAAATAGTTTGTAGTTGCCCTCCCTGTCCCCCAGAGGAGTGTGAACCATAGGATGAGAATTGCTGGTGAAGGAGTGTTATTTAGCCAAAACTGTAAGGACTGAAGTGTGAAGGAAAATGTTTGAAAGCAGGTCTGAACTTGCTAGTTTAATGCTCTACTTTGCTCCTCAGATAGCTGCAGCTGGAGAAAAAGCTGAAGTGAAATTCTGTTGTATATGTCTGACTTCAGGGAGGGTCAGAAATGGAAGGTTTTGGGTTTTTCTTTGTGCATGCCACTGAGTACCACCTGTGTGACCACAGGTGATGCAGGTTGGGGCAGTAATGGGGGTGTTGATGTGGAACAGCTGTGCTTGTTGCGGGGTCAAAACTGGGATGAAGATACATGGTAAGAGGCAGACACTCCCTTACTCTCTGGTTCCTGGACAGTGGTTTGCATTTTATGTTCAGGGACATGTTTTATGTTTAGCAAGCTTGGCTGTTCCTGGGATTATCACCCCAGTGGAAGTGCTGACAGAAAACTGCCTGACAAGTACCATGTGTGGGGGGTTTAAAGGACAGCAGACTGAGGGACTGGGGGCAGGGGTTTAAGCCCGTGTGGGGGGCTGTGGAATGACAGAAGGGCTGAACAATGCTATATGGGCTTTTTTGGTGTATGGTGGGTTTTTTTTTTTTAAATGTGTTTTCTGAAAGATGAAAACAGTGTTTGGGGTGAGGCTTTTAAGCTCTGTCTGAAGCAAATGCATGCTGGTGCTGTAAGGAGTAGCTCCAGTGTGTGTTGTATTTGTTTTTCTCCTCTTGGAATATAATTTATTTTTTTTCTGCAGGTTCTATCCTCTTCTAGCATATTGTTTGACAGCCTTAGTGTAGGGCTAGCAGACTGCATTGAAATTCTAGCTCTCTTGCTGGCTGTTTCTGTGTGTTTAGATTAGGTCAGTGGGACATTAATCTGGTTACGAAATGAAGAGGTTGCCTATGGAAGAATGGCATCTGCGTGCATGATCCTGCTGTGTTTGTTTATTCTCTCTTAATTTATGCCAAATATAAAATGGGAACAGTACATTGTTCCTTGTTGTTATCTATCTGCAGTTGTTTCTCTTTGCTCTGAATTAAATAGCAGGGGACTTGCAGTGGAGGACAGCTCAGATGATGGAAGGCTGGGTTGAGCAATGCCTTAAAAAAAGCTTTGCTTTAAAAAGCTCTGGGGTGATTGCCATTATTTGCAACAACCACACACACCATGCCTAGCCAGTGCAGAGCTGTTCCTTGGTGGTATCTGCGCTGGTCCCAGGGCAGGAAGCGGTGCTCATCAGCATGTGTGCTGCATCACATTGTAATGCTTTAGAAAACCATAATGCTTTTAGAAAAGCTGGTATCTGAGTGGGACTGCCCTGACCTGAGTATGGAGCATACTAGAAAAACATCAGATTTTTGTTACAGCTGATGAAACAAGGTTAGAAGTATAACCACCTCAGGTGCCCAGACCAGCTTCATTCAGGTGTTTGATTCTGTGTAGAGAGTGGCAGCTGGCAGGTACAAGTTACTGGGATCTTGGTGGATCCTCTCCCCAAACTACAATGGTTCAGAAAACCATAGTTTCTTCATGGTATTTTCAGTTCCAAGTTTGATGATGGGAGTAAGAAGATTTGCTAGAAAAGCACAACAGCCTCTTAGTTCAACACAGTTCTGTTAGAAAATCTGAACTTGTTTCTTCACTCCTGATAGGATTTACAGTGCCTAGGGCTAAGACCCATCCTTGCACTAAACTGCCTCCCACCTTCACTGCTTGAAGGTGGCTTTAATACAGTGTTGGTGGCTGAACTCAAGGGAACACAGCTTGACAGAAGCAAATGTGACTGTAATCTCTGTGTCAACTGGTATCACTTAAGTGGTTACAGCTTATTCGTCTCTCTGCATCCTTTGGGATGGACGATTTTTCACCATTTCTCTGTGACAGAAATGATTGGAATGGTATATTACAGTTACATCACAGCATGACCCATGGCATTTGGGGGCAATTCATACAAAGGAAGGCTGTACAGACTTGAGCACCTTTCCCCAGTTGTACCCAGTAACACCAGTTAGTACAGTGTGTCCTGTACTCCATGATACCAGTGAGCAGGAGTTAAGGATTGTATTCAGGTAGTTGTTGGTGAATTTATGGCAATAACTGAAACTGGGAAGTGTAAGATGTCTTTCTTGCAGTGAAAATCTGCATCATGTATGTTAGAGCATACTGCTTTGTATCCTGGCATTTGATTTATTTTTTACAGAAACAAATTGATTTTTAAACACTAAAGTATTTCAATGTATTAATTTACCTCTGATTTGTTTGTATAAACATGACAAATTTAAATTCTAACCACCTTCAACCTTTCACCCTTCTGATGGTAATTAATTCATAGTATGTTCCAGTACCACTCAGCACAGGCTTGATCAGATCATCAGTTCTGGATGTTAACTGCAGTGTCTGTGACATTTGCATAAAACCTGTAAGAGCCTGACGCTGTATGAAATCACTCTCATTACACAGTTCATTTTGAGATTGTAAGTAGCCATGCTGCTCAGAAAACAGGATTAGGGTGAAGTATTCTATTAACACATTTAATCCATAACTAAAATAATATTCATTACTCCTATCCTGTTTTAAGAGACAAATGTTTTATTTAAGCTGAGAGTGACCTTTCTGAATAGGATCTACGCAGTTAAATTATAAAATTGAAGTCCATAATGAGAAAGATTAGTTGGAGCTTGTAATACAGCAAAATTATGTGTCAGATAGGAGGCAGCCGTGTCAGAGGTGTCACCGCTTTGTCAGAGAATTGCTGCTCTGCAGCTGGCAAGGATAAAATTGTAATTCCTTTCTTTAAAAGTTGAGCTGTTGAATATGTTGGAGAGGTCCAACCACTGTGTCTTTCCTGGATATGTCTGAGTTAGGTATTAGTTTTTCAGACCATTGACTGTCTGCTGGTATTTCCACAATGTCTGTGTTACAGCCACAGTTTTGGCTCCTGCTCCAGGACTGAACTGGAGGACTCCAGAGCTAAAACAATGAGCGCCGACAGCTTCAGCGAAAGAGCCAAGCTCCTGTCATGGGTGGCTGTCACAACACATATGCTTTGCGTGTTCACTAGAGGATGGACGTGAACAGTAACTCTGTGTTTTTCTCCATACACAAAGGCTGTCTGTAGGCTCTGTCAGAATTACTTCTTCTGGATGGGAAACAACCGCAGGATCTTAGTCAGTGAGCGTGCTGAGGAAGAATCACGCTGGTGACTGCCTTTAATTGCAGTGAATGCAAAATGGCTGCCTGTCTGTACAGAGCTGTGCCATTGTACAGAGAACAGAATGGCACAACAGTTATGTGCTTACCTTGCACAACGTGCTTGCCTGAACTCTAATCTTACCCTATTGCTAGTCCCAATTAGGAATTAAAAAAAGAATTATATTTGTTCACAAAGTATTAAAGGTTTTCTATGTTTGGAAACGTTTTAACAGCCTTTGGGTACCTTGGTCATCTGAGGCAAAGTCTTGCTGGAGGAGAATGAAGCTTTGTATTTTTCATGCTGCTTTGGAAAAGGTTTTATGCAAATGGATTTGCACTGAAGAGAGGCATGCACGTGTGTGTGTCTGGTCGTAGTTTGTAGCCACAGCATGACTGACTGGGGTGTGGGATGCTTCATGTTTAGTTTCTGTTTTCCCTGATGCAGAGTAGAGTTTTTTCATCCTGCATCGTTTCAAATGAAGCTGAGCAGGGTGACTAGAATGAGAATCTCCCTGGTCAGTACACACCAATTAATTTTGCTCAACTTCACATGCCTATGGGCTGTTTGTCTGAAGTAGAGGATCAACATATGGCAGGGGAGTAAGAGAAAAGATAGTGCTGATGCAAGGGGGGAGACAAAAGGAATAGAAAAAATAATGGTGAATTAGCAAAATGGGTAAAAAGAAATAACAAAACTGAAGTGAAACTACTGTTTTGTACAGATCTTTGTTATATACATAAAGTCTTGCTTAATGTCAGTGTCTAACATGGAACAAGGAAGGGGAATGGAGGGAAGGAAAGCATCAAACAATTCATTCTGTAACAGTTTCTAGATTTAGGTTTTTTATAGTATTATGAAAGAATAAGCAGCAGAGCAGCCTGGGATCTGGATTGGGTAAAGAACAAATGTGGCTCTAGCCAATGCTTTGGTCAGACAAGACAAACAGAATGTTATATGAGGAAACTTCCAATTCTGTGAAGCTTCCTGTGGCAATGGGCAGAGGAACCTTCAGGATTTCTCTGATAGTGGAAGATTTTCTGATGCAAGAACCATAGAGGACAGCCATAAAGCTAGCTTTTGAAGATGCTTTCTAATACCTGCTTGGAGTCAAGACAATCTGAAGACCTTCCTCTAGCAGGCTTCTAGGGTGGTTCAGAAATGAAGGCCCATCTATCTCGGAGAGTCTCCTTTATTGTCTGGTTCACCAGTTGCCTGCCTTTCTATCTCTGTGATAGCATTTGTTTAAAAAAAGATTTAAAATCTGTGAAAACACTTTTGCATTTTTGGACAAAGGTATAATTTTATGTTAATGCTAAGCTGCTGTTGGACAGCAATCACAATTATGTATCTTTATATTTTAAATTAGTTTTTAGTTGAAATTGATCTCAGAAACAAGGGATAACAGTAGATAGCAAGCACAATTTAGAAAAACCTGTCAAAATATCAATGAGACAAATGGTTCCATTAAAATGCATTAATGCTGTGTTCAGATGCCCTTTCTGCAGGAGTGTGGTCTTGTGAAAAACTGGTCTCTCCTTCAGAATTTTCTGATCCTCCTCTATTAGGCTTTCAGGGATTGTTCCAATGTGCCGTGGAATATCTGTCATTTTTGATTGTCATTTTATAGGCTTTTGTATATCATTTATGAAGAAACTACTCAATTTCAACTGTAACAGATTATATGTCTGTTCTGTAAAAGATCTGTGTGACTGCCAAAGATCTGAGTTTCATGCAGTCCCCTTTAAACACCTTTGAGAAACCAACGTAGCAAAAATCTCTCCACAAGAATATGACTTTATTCAAACTGTGCTTGTGCATGGAAACAGATACCAACTTTGCCAGACCAGCAGTCCTTGTAAGGTAAGCACTGGTGTTTAGTTGCCTGGTTTAGTTTCAGCTAGAATCAAAACCTCTGATTGCTATCAATGAAAAGTGATGATACAGGCTGTTTGCCTCCCATGGGGCAGGACAATGAAAGCCATGTCACGTTGTATTTCTGACAAGCTTCATTTCATAAATAAAAGGCATGAGTGATTTACACCACTGAATAATGATGATAAAGGTGCCAAATCATTGGTCCTTTTGGTTAAAGAGAAGTGGGGAGAGCTGGCACCTTGAGGAGCTGTGTCTGGCTGGGCTGAAGAGACCCCTGGGGGCAGTGGGCCCCTCTGCTCTGGCTGGGAGCTTGGGGGCCTGTGTCCCAGCCTTGGAGCAGAGCCACTTGTGCTCTCTGGTCCTGGCGCTCGACTCAGAGGCAATGGCAGGCACTTTGTGGGATGAGACGGGAGCGTTTTGCTCACCCCCTGTTTGGAACAGGCTAATAAAAGTATCAGTTCTGGTTTTGTGGTTTAAAAAAATAGGAAGGCAAAAGGAAAACCCTTGATTGTAGAGATTTCGTGTAGCACAAGATGGCAGTAATGCTCTACTATTTTGCATTCACCCTCCTGCAGCTGAACAGACATGAAGTTAGAGCTGCAGAAGGCAAAGCTGATATTTCCCCCCGCTCCCTCTTTGGAGATTACTTTATCTCCCATTTGGTCCCCCATTCATTCTTCCTATTTTTCCCAGAGGTCCGGGGGTGTGGATGAAATTGGACAAAGTGGGAAATGCTTGTGACCTGAGTCTCAGTCCTGAGCCTCCTAGCTCAGAACTACGGAGAACTGAACCCAGCTGAGGTTGATACTGTAGGAAAATGGCTGGGAGTGAGTTCCCAGGATTAGTTAAAATGTCCTCACCAACTCTACAGTCACTGCAAAACCTGTGCTACCTACAGGTCCGGTAAAGCTGCAAGGGAGTGACACTGGAAATACAGCCCAGACTGAGGTCTAAGTGTGAGGAGTACTCGGTTGTGCTATGATGTAGAATTAATTCTATGTTCCTTACTGCACAAAGGGATGTTTCTCTCTCCTGAGCTTTCTAGAGATCTTAAGAACAGATCTTGGATGTTCACCTCCTGTAGCCTTTGCTCAGGAGTGGCACTGTGTTGGCCATAAACACCATCGTTTTCAGCTGACTTCTGCAGAAGTTTAGTCTTGGGGTGTGGGTGCCAAGTCTGTGCATTGTGGAGTTGCTCTCCTCACCTGATGCCTTGCATTGGCCTTTCCTGTGTCTCATCTCACTGCCAAAGACTCATTAATTATTTCAATTATAGCTCACTTCCTGCATTTGTCAATACTGTAAAATATCTGCTTTAAATTATAATTTTACAGAAAATACACTTTCATTCATTCAAAGATAGTATTTGCCATCCTCTCATGAGTACATCTGGGATTAGTTACTTTAAAAATATCTGCATATTGTATGCAGAAGGGGAAAGAGGTACTAGAGTGATCAAACTGGTTGTTACCAGTCTGTTGCAGTTGTTATCCCGCAACGTCCCGTCCGGTCGAGGAGGCACAGAGACAAACACACACCCCGTCTCTGGGCCAATGAGCACTGACACCAATATGAGGATGCTGCAAATGGCGTTTAATGCTGTGCGACACAGTACTATATGGTGTGGGTTCACTACGTCACTTCCGCCTGCTTACATCACAGGCTAAGTGCTATTGGCTACTAGGAGAGAGAGAGGGGTGTCTTACCTTTCCGTACAGCCCGATATCTTCCGGCCGCCAGACCCTATCTTACTACACCAGTCAGCTGTTAGACACTGTGGTACAAGCCCCTATCTTGGGACAATTTTATATCCTCTTGGCAAATTTGGGCAGGTGGGGTATACATCTGTCTGCAACAACATTGCCTATTGTTTTCCTTCCAAGCTGCAATCCAATATTGGGCCTAAAGTCCAGATATGAGGCATCTTTCTTTAAAGCCCAGATATGAGGCGTATTTCTTTGTATTGCTAATGTAGCAATGTTGGAAGGGATTGTGGTTTGAGTGGTTTTGGTTTTGTGTTCCCCTCCTGGAGTGGTATAACTGTCCCTGTTAAGTCTTGTGGGACAGAGTTGGAAAGGATTACAGTGAATGCTTTTGCACTTTCACACCCCTGCTTTTTGTTTCCTTCACCTCTCTGAAGTGGACACAGTTATCCTTTCTTCCTGACAGAAGCATAATTGCTGCTTTTCTGCTGCACAATTTTAATATGATGTGCCAACAGTTTGTCTAGAAGCCTCTTCAGTGTGCGGGGATCCCTCTGAAGTGTTGGTAGTTGTGTGTGTGTTCGCCCAAAGGCCTGTCCAGATCAAAGCTTTGGTGTGTTGGCAGTCAGTGCAGCGAGGGGTCTCTAGTCTGGCCTCATTTCAACTTCTTCAGGTGAAGGAAGCCCCGTGTCCAGCAGTCCCAGTCTCAGCAGATGGCACTCTTGGCTCACAGGAGAAAACTGTGTGGTGAGAAATCCCCAGCTCTGTCTGCAGAACTGCTTTTCCCTTTCCATGCTGCTGTGATGCTGCCTTGGTGTGATTATCTTGTGTTCTGGTACAGTGTTTTGCTGCAGCTGTGAGTATCATGGGAGGAAAACAGGATGATGTTGCTGTTGCCGATGCCACCAGCTTTTGGGAACACAAATTTAGTGTGGTTTATGGAGATAGCTGTTTCAGAGGCATCCACACAGTGTCTGTGCAACAGCATGCTGTGACTTAAAAAGCATCTGATTTCCCTGTATCCATCTGATTAACTTTCTAACTAAGCAATTATATTTCCACAGTTATTTTGATGCACTGGCAACAACATCTAATTCTTGCTGTATTTCAATATGTAGCACCTTCCAAATGTGCAAATGATGTCACCCTCATCCTTCTGGGTGGCATATATTGACGATTAGACCTTGAGTTTCTTGCCTTGGGTCTTGTCACCAAGGGTTAGCTGAATGTGCCTAGTGTAGTTAGTGACAACTAATTTGTAGTCTGTTTTTTTGTTTTTTTTTTTTTAAAGATTTTGCTAGGTTCTGAGGAACTAGAACACTTTTTACCAGCTTACTTCTGTCTTCCTTAATACAGCCTAAAGCACTGATTGACCATGGACAGTATGTGTTGTTGAGTAATATCAAAGCCTGTATAGGTATTTTTGACATACATAAATGCATTAATATGTGGTTTTTTATATACAGTAAGTTGTATCATTGCTTAAAAAAAGCAGACTGTAGCTATCAAACATATGCTAAAGATCAGAGTTTCCATTAATTTAATATACCATGTGTAGCTGGAGAATATACTGTACTAACAGGATATTCCTGCTCCAAGAAGAATTGGGATTCAGGATCTCACGTGTTTCATATCACTTCCTTGTCTTGACTCCAGCTTAAAAGTATTGAAGTGCTTTTTGGTAAAGTTCTCCCCGTCCTGTCCCCCCTCCCTTCTGTCCAAATACTTTCACAAATTGTTAGCTTCAAAATTAATAGTGTAATCCTTGTGGTACCAAAGTGTAATGGGAGAAAGAGATATTACCACTCCAAGCTGCAGGAGTGGTTTTGCTACCTGTGGGCTTCATTCTTTGGTATGGAGCCTGGCTTGTGCGGGTTCCTGAAAGGAAGGTTGTCCCCAGAGCTTTGTGTTTTGGGCCAGGACCTGTGCAGGTGGTCTGATTCAATAGTTTGAGACTGTGAACCAGAGAGACATCCATTGGGATGTACTGACTTGGGAATGAGCCAAGGCTGCCCTGGTCCCACAGAGCTGGCTAGCCTGCTTTCTCTGGAGGAAAAGGCATCAAGGTTGTGTCTGCCTGCAAAGGAGGGTCAGACTGCAGCGTCTCCTGGTGTGCTGGCGTGAGCTGAATGTAGGGAGGACAGAGAGGAGGGCAGTTCTGCTTGCTCTTGGGAGTGTGTAGCCAGATTGCTGGCTTGTTGTTATCTGGTTTTGTGCTTTATTATTTACTAATGCAACTGTTCAGTCTACATGGGTTAAGCCAGTAGATATACTATCTGCTAATAGATATACCTGCTCCAGGTTACAACTGCACCTTTGTTTCTCTATGTGGATGTACCCTGGGAAGACTCTGTGCCAGGAAGCTTCAGGCTTATGTGTGGTCCTTTGTACTTGGTTAGGTTGAGCCTTTTAGGCCTGGAAGTATCACAGGGTAACTCAGTTTCTTTGCTGTTCATTTGACAGGCAGGACATTTTCTCTTGTCCCCACCATGATTTGTGACTATTGCCTCCTGAAATTCTTGCACCACTTATTGAATGTGTAATTATTTAGCCTGTTGTTTTATACTGACATCTTTTGTATATGCATTGTGTGTTAAGGAAAACAATGTGTTCATTCATGCACATGGACCTAAGCCTGCCTTCCGCCAAAGCAATTAAACTCTAGAAATGCACCAGAGCTGTGGCATCAGTCAGCAGTGTCAAAATCTGCTTGCATAGCAAAGGGTAAACTGTTCTTTTCTCTTGTGACTCGCACGCATGCTCTCTCTCCTTTTTCCTTTTTCTTGGTGGAGACTAAGAGCTGGATACTTGTCAAATGCTGTAATGTGAAGTTCAACATTTGACTTGGGGAGAATGACACATTGACACTCTTCATAATAATTGCTTCCTACACTGGAAACCTCCAGCTGTTTTGGTGGAAATAACATGATGTGACTGTGACAATAATATGGTCCCAAAGCCTGCAGACTGAAAATAGAAGCTTCTAGGTCCAATTTTAGTTGAAATGTGGGGTTTTTAACCTTTATGATACTGATCATAAAGATGGTTAAATATAGAAATTAAAGGAATCTCAAGAAAGTTCTTCCAGTTGTTTGCACATATGCATAAGTATTTGTTGGATGGCTTTATGAATAAGGATTACTTTTACATCTTTGCAGCAGCAAATGTCAGG
>NW_010311839.1:40251-54429 GCF_000700745.2 Antrostomus carolinensis
CCTCTTTTGGCTTTGGAGAATTCAAATTGCAAAATCTGTATTACAAGATCACCCTGTTCAGTCCTGATGCTGTGCTAGTGTAGGCAGCAAAAGAATCTCGGAAGCTCTTAGGTTGCCCAAGGAAGTTGTAGGTTGCCCAAGGAAGTTGTAGGTTGCCCAAGGAAGTTGTAGGTTGCCCCCTTGTAGTAAGATAGGGTCTGGCGGCCGGAAGATATCGGGCTGTACGGAAAGGTAAGACACCCCCCTCTCTCTCCTAGTAGCCAATAGCACTTAGCCTGTGATGTAAGCAGGCGGAAGTGACGTAGTGAACCCACACCATATAGTACTGTGTCGCACAGCATTAAACGCCATTTGCAGCATCCTCATATTGGTGTCAGTGCTCATTGGCCCAGAGACGGGGTGTGTGTTTGTCTCTGTGCCTCCTCGACCGGACGGGACGTTGCGGGATAACAACTGCAACACCCCCTCCCTGGAAGTGTTGAAGGCCAGGCTGGATGAGGCTTTGAGCAACCTGGTCTAGTGGAAGGGGTTCCTGCTGATGGCAGGAGGGTTGGAACTGGATGAGCTTTAAGGTCCCTTCCAATCCAAACCATTCTATGATTCAATGGTTCTTTCCCTCTGAGCAGGGTATATGGCCAGTCCAAGTTGAATGGAAGGTCATCTGAAGGTTAGTCTGTAGTGAGACAGCTCTGGGGTACCTTTCCATCCTATAAGCAAAGTTATTGATAGAAATAAGTCATTAAAGTTAGAGCTCAATGGGGAATATTTATTTTTAATATTTTTTACCCATATGCAATATTAAGGATTGGACAGTAGGAATGCTTTTAATGAGATACATAACTATTCTGTGAAAGGATGAACATGGTAACTGTATTTCATTATCTATTTCTGTGGAATTAATGCCCCTTCCCCCCCCCCAATAAAAATAGGATGAATGTATATCTGCTAAATCTTTAATGTCTCTCATAGCTTCTTGATCATTTGCATTTCAGATCCTTCTTCATCCACAGTAGCAATTTGCTATCTTGGAACGTGCTGCTGATTGAAGCTGAAGGTGCTGCTTATTATTATTATTTTTTCCCCCATTCAGCCCTAGGATGCAACAGATAAGACTCTGCTGTGATATTTCTGGAGATTCACTGCTGAGATCTTGGCATCGAGAGGGTACAGGCTCTGCTTAATTGTGTTCTAAAGGGAATATGCATTTATGCATGTTTCTTTTTGATGACAGGGATTCAGAGAAATCATAAAAAAAAAAAAGGCATTTATTGAAGACTGTAGAAAGGCAGGTAAGCAGTAATGCAGTGATAGTCATTGCCCATCATGTTTAGAAGATGATCCCAGAAGTCCCATCATGTAACTTCATTAAAAGATGGATTAAAATCACTTCAGTACCCTGTGTTTTGTCAGTGGTGACAGAGCTGCTGTTGGAACAACCACCGAAAAACACTCATGGGACTAAAATATGTTATTAAACCATGGTCTGCTTTTAGAAAATACAAAGTATAGGGACTTGAGTGTAATTTAGGCTGTGTGAATATGGCCCTCAGAGGAACCTGTTCATAGAACAAGTTACTTTCTGAACCTGCATCATGCTGAGGTTAGTTATGCCAAATGTCACTATAAAATACCAAATCTTTCTTATATCAAACTATCCTAGTCTGGATTAAATTCTCTTACATCTGTCTGAAGAAGACCAGGAATGGAGTTCACTGCTGTAATTGATTTATTTGGACCTGTGCCAATCACCAGGGCATATAGTCTACTTTCAGCTTTCAGTAGCAGATACTGCAAAGTTTATTTTAGTCAGCTTTGTGTGAATTGTATTAAAAGGACCCTTTTTGTTAAGGCAGGAAAACAAGGTTGCAAGCCATTTGTAAAAATGTGCTTATTTACATCTTGAAGTCCATGTCTTTTTGTAGGGGTACCAACAGATACTGTGGTTAGTAATTTTTTTTCTCCCAAGACAGCAATTTGTCTCTTTCTGGGACATACCAGATCCTGCCTGATCTTGCTTGGGAGCCCTTCCATATTATTTCTGCTCTTTTGTGCTTCCGTGAGTGTAGAGCCATTGAAGGCTGAACCTGGTACATATCCAGAATAAACCCTCTGCTCTTCTTGGAATGTGGAACTAGATACCAGATAACTGGATACCAGATTTCAGAATTTGCTAGTTGCAGTTCAAAGAATACACAGATGCTGTAACTATATCCCCTGTTTCCAGGTTAAAATGTTAGATTGAAATGAATACTTCCATGTTATATAGTGTGGTGGGTTTAGTTTTTTTGTGCCACAATCATTCAGAAGTCTCAATAATTTTCTATGTTTAGGCATTTTGAAATGCAGTGTCAGCTTTACACCAAAACATATCTAGTGCTGCTCCTCTTAAGGAAAGACACCTATTATTTACTGCACAACTGTCGTTGTCACTTCCAGGTATCACACAGAGCTGTTCAGTGGACCACTGCAGGATGACTGCAGGAAGATTATTCGACCTCTTCCCTCCCTGTAGTGGATCCAGGTGGATGCTAAGCTTGCCAGAGAGGTTTATGGTGTGTATGCCCTTGTCTGCTGTGGACACAGACCAGGTGTCAATGCTGCTTCTCAGCCTGCAGCCTTGATCTCTGTGCCAGTGACAGGAAAGTGATTTGTCTGTTGGACCCTGGCAAGCATCGGTTAGATGCCCTTAAGTGTGTCTGTTTTTCATCCTTTGAGAACTTGGAAGTTTCTGTGTGATTGCTCATCTGCCTTGAGGCTTAACTCTCCTGTGGTGGGATAGAAACCTGTGTTGGCATCCCTGTTCGAGGCTGAAGTGATCTTAACAGCAGTGTACTTGAATGCCGTAAAACTCCACTTGATTTGTTTTGCTTGAGCCATCTGCTGTTGACACACATATGTGGGTCAAAAGTGGACAGCTGAAATGTGGTCTAGATGCTGAGGGAAGCATCCAGCAGAAAGGGCCATAGTCATGGAGTAACTGGTGAGATGTCTCTGTATTTTCCCACTGTAACTTAAAATCTGGTGGTTCTTTTGTTGACTGAAGTGACTTCATAGTACTCCATGCATCTTCCACTTTTCAAAGATTTGTTCTTGCCTGGAAAGCGACTGTTTCAGGCAGGATACAAACTTTCTTTTGTAACCTCTGTAATATCTCTTTTGCAACTCCCACTGGATTTTTGCAGGGCATTTTCCTTGTGGTTACAGTTGCCTGGCTGTTGGGTATCTTTAAGTACCTGTGCAGTTAAGTATCTGTCCAGTTCAGCATGTAGCTTTGTGGCAGCTTGTGTTCCATGCGATTCCTGTTCATATACAGGTACAACAGTGGTGGCCAGAGCTCGTCTTGTCTGTAAGAGCTGATGCTGATACAGGGATGAGTTGTCAGAGGTGATTTTGAGGCTGTTCTGAAGGCAAGAATATTTGGCACTTCATGAAAATAGAGGTTTGTTAAGGTATCTGACTAAAAACAGGAGAGGATCTGATAATTCCTGGATGGGTAAAACTCCTATTTAATCCACATTAAAATTTGAAGAACATTAAATATGATTCCTCATGCTGTAGATATTAACTCTTAGTAATGTGAAAGTGGGCTTGCTTTAGAGGAGAACTCTGCTCTATTTCATCATAGAAGATTAAAAAAAAAAAGAAAAAGTGTTTTAAAAGAAAAAAATGGAGCCCAATGCTCTATCTGGTAGAGTAGTGCTGGCTAACATTGCCTGCCTGTCTTTCTCAAATGTATAATTGTTTGCTCTTTTTAAATGGCTCTTCACATCTGAACAACAATCCTGTTGAAACAGCGACTGTTTAGGAACACGAATCTGATAGTTTTGTAATTTTTTCTGGCTAAATTTTACTGCTTGCAGAATCTGTATTTTGTTGATCATGACTCATGTTTTCCTGTCTTTTTCAGTGTCTCTGTAATGACCTGTTTTTGATATACTATATTTCATAGTTCAGTATTTAAGACAGATGCTTTATTATTACTGTTGAGCAACTATACTCTAGTGGTTTTTCTGGATGTAGTACATCTTGCTGAATCTGTTAAACCAAGGCCTTCAGAATGCCTGACCACAGTAATCGCATCATTTTTTCATCCCTGCTTCCAGTTCTTAGTTGGTGACTCATGCCACACATCAACACCATATATCCTCATTCCAGCACTCCGATTTACATATTGCTACCATCTCACGGGAAGTTCTAATAAATTTCCTTCGGTGGCAGAAAGCTATTTGAATAATGTCTGTGTCTTAAACTGTCAACTTAATACCTTTGAGCTTGTCATCTTCCTGGAGCTTATTACTCAAGTTTTAACAGTATCCTGTAACTGATGTCCTGCCTGTGTGATTGTCTTTTAAAAACCTGTGAACTTTGCATTGCTTGTGGTGACACTGCAAGTACTTCGTCCTTTAGTGTTTATGTCTGTGAACTGAAACCCAGTCTTCACCTTCTTCCCTGCCTGTTTAGTTGATTTTTCAAAGGTGTGGGTGAGAGCCTTCAGGAACCTTGTCACAGGTGAGAGCTTTTCCTTTTGTCATGCACAGATTTTATTATAGAGTGTCTTGGAGTGGCACGTCATTTACAAGTCATGCATGATCCAAGTGCTTGTCAGGGAGGTTCTGTACAGGCCTATCTCTTTTCTGTAACAACTTTCTTTTCCAATTCAATCTTTATCCTTATTTTTTTATGCTAAAGAATACAGAAATATAGGTGATGAGAGGAAATAATTGGATCCACGTGGATGAGCTGAAGTGCTGTTTGGGTTATGGTTTGCTGTAATGAGGGAAGGAGATGCTAGAAGCCAGTACTGGAAGCTGTTGAAGCTGCACTGGGAAACAGCAGTTATTTATGGGAGTGTGTATGTGACTGGCAGTTGTTGCAGGTTCCCTCTTTTTAGTCAAATATACTGTAGTTGCAATTATTGTACAGGAGGTATTGTAAATAACTATTCTTTCATTTTCTTGTAGGTATGCAATCTGTCTTGGCCTCCTTTTGTCTTTGGGCTTTGCTTGTTGTTTTGTGCCACGTTCAGATGTGCTTCGCACCCTCTGACTTGACTAGTTAGAAGCAGGATAGAGAAAATGAATGTTGGGGCAATCCATTGCGCTATGACTGTTTTATGAAGACAAACCACTTGCTTATAATAGATGAGTTGAAATTTTTCTGTTAGTGTCTTAGGCTATCTACTCTTCAGCCAGAAAAAGAAGCTATTTTCACTCAGTCTTTGAACGGATCGAAGGACAGATGCATGAAGAAAATGGATGTGACAAAGGATAGCGCACTTTTTGCTGCAGGGCTGATAAGATCCCTCATGTGGAAGTGCAGTAGTTGGAGGGGTGTAGCAGATATATGTTTGCATATGGGGTGTAACTGTTACTAGAATATAGTGGTAAATTTAAAACTAAATGTTCTCCAGTTGAAGAGATTTAGGGGGTGGAGTTTGGTTTTGTGGTGTGTGGTGGTGGTTGGTTGTTTTTTCCTCCCTGTTGAAACCAGAGTGGCCAATCTAGAGTGATAGCTGCTAGGCCAGTGCTCTTCCTCAAATGCTGAGGGAAGCTGGTTCAAGACCCTGCTTCAGGTGTTGAAAGCAGCAAGTCAAATTGGATTTCTCATGTTCGAGGTCAGCGTCTTATCCAGAAGGATTTAGAGAGAGGCTTTTCTTCTGCTTTTTCTTGTGTTTTTAGCTTTCGTTCTGATGCAAAGTGAAATCAAATGTCATTTCTTACAGAATGAATCTCTTTCTCTTAATTTTTTGTAAATGGTGCTGTTTAGGACCAGATGTTGGCAGCCAGTAGCAATGTGCACCTTTCACAGAAGGCCACTTTTGGTGTTAAGAGTCTGACCCAATTTCCAATGAAATTGCTATGCCTTTGGCCTAGGAAGCTGGTAAGAACAAATGTGCAACGTGCTGGGAAAATGTGTGTGTCATGTTGGGGACTGGGAATCTGTGAGTTCAGCTGCTGCTTGCTCTGTTTGCTGTCCCCAAATGAAAAATGGGTATGTGTTTGCATATATGATGAAAATAATGTGATTTTTTTTTTTTTAAATAAATAAATTAGAAGGGTCATCTGATTATGAAACACTTGCACCAGCTGTCACTGGTGCTCAAATCCTCTTGATTTCTAAGGGATTCATTGATTTTGGTGGGAGTGAGGTGGTTTCAGCAGTTCTGGCTCTTGTTCCAGATCAGAAAACGCCTAGTTAAGCACACAAGTGGTCTCACTGATGTTTCAGTAATGCCTTGGTGGACATAGTATACAAGCCCGTTTTCAGGACACACAGTGATTTCTGGGGCTTTTTGAACATGCTTATGAGGGGGCCTGATTTTTTGTCCCCTATTCCCCCAGGTATGCTGACAGTAAGACCTCTTTAGTTGTTCCTCATGTTGAGTGCTTCCGTATCAAGAATTAGTTTGGAAAATTGTATTTGGTTTCACTATTTATTTATAAATTAGGGATGGAAACACCCCCACAGAGTGATGATACATTCACAGTACCCACAGACTGAAAAATACATGTTTTAAGAAGTTCCATCCTAGGTAAAATTAAGTAAAAAAACAAGTCTAGAAAATGCTGAGGAAGGACAACATTGCCTGTCTGTTCATCTCCTCTTCTCTTCCACTAGGTATTGTTTTTTGAGTTGCATGTAGAGTTTTATATCCTAGATATAAGTAAACAGACTGCCTCCCTGTAAGATATTTATTGCAGTTTGTCACCCCGTGCAGCATTCCAGTGATTTCTGTACCTGGGTTGTACAAGCACCCGCTGAGTTGTTGGAACACAGACAGCCTGGCAGGTGGCTGCACAGTGTCTAATTATAAACGGGTAACATGGGTTTCTGTTTTACATACATGTAAAAATAAATCAGGCAGGACACAGTGAAAAAATATTCTTTGTCCAAGTCAGGCAGCAAAACAGGAGAAAGAACTAGATAGCAACGACTTTTACTGAACCTTTGCACTGGCTTTGCTGGGTGTCTCCCTCTTGGGAGCTACAGGAGGTACAGCACACTTTCTTTTCCACTTTTTCCTGTGGAAAAAGTCAGACCTGCCTCCTGTGACCTGAATCAGGAGGTAGACAGAGTGTGAATTAGCCTCTCCTGTCTCATGTGTCTGTTCAGCTGGGGCTTGTAAGGATCAGTTGTAGCAGAAATTTCATTTTGGATATCCTTCCCCTGTTAGTGGGAAACTCATTGGCAGATCTTAGCTGCTACCCACGTGGAAGGAGAGGTTACAGTCATCCAGCTTTGAGAACTGTGTGTCAGTCTGCTTTAACTGAGTTCAGCTGACATACCTGCTTTGGGGTGAATCAGCTTCAAACTCTTCATGTCTGTTAACTTTTTTTAAGAATAAGAGTTGTGGGACACACAGCTAAATTGTACTGTTGGAAGATGGAATGAATGCAAGTGCCACCTTTGCTAAGGCTGCTGGCAAAAATCATGGCAGCTGTTAAAATGTGTAGCCTCAGTTTTATTTCGGGTTGAAATCTTGCATTGGGAGTGCTGAGGAATATTTTTCTTCTGCTTTTTGTCTGTGACTAATTGATAAATAAATTAATGTACTGCTAGCGTGAAATGAGAACTGAATTATTTATACTTGTATTTTTTTGGTAAAAGCAAATAAGTCGTGAACAAATAGACATAATAAATTTTGGTTGGTGTAAAGTCAATAACTGACTGAAGTACTGGAGCTAGATATTTTAATAATGTGCCTAACCAACTGGAGTGTGTGTGTTCACGGGGATCCTGCTTAAAAATACCTAGAAAATAGCTTTTTAAAAGTACCTGATAATTTGCAATGCCTCATTGAATCTGTTTGACCCAAGGACTTGCAGAGGAATACTTCCTGTCTACAGGAGAGCCACCTTCACAAGGATTGTGAAATTGCCCCCTCCCTTTTTCTTTTTTTTTTTTTTTTTGACTCAGACCTTCAAGTGGCAGCATGTGTGTGTCTTGGGTTTCCACTGTCCTTCACCATTTGTCATTAAAAAGAGAGAGCTAAAATATCATCACGTATTCATATATATATGTGTGCATTTCCAAAGGTAAAGGATTATGTTTTTCATTAAGGCCATTTCCCCCCAAATATGTGAAAAGATTAAAGTATGATATGTTTTAATGTGTCATGCTAAAAAATCAAGGCTGTAGATGCAGATGTGTCATAGTTTAGAAGGATGATACCAAGTTGTAGTGGAAAGCACTGTCGTGTTCAGGGGGAGTCCAAGGGGAGAGGAAATGTGGTGGTGTGGCCCTGGGCTGCACTCATGCCTGTCCCAGGTGATCTGGGAGACCTTGAGGAAGGCCTGGTAGAGGTTTCTGTCTCAGCTTCCTACCTCTAGTTTTGCTGCTACCTGTTTTGGTGGTAAGTATTCAGAAAGTGCTCTGTCTTGAGATATGTACAGCACTGAGCACAAAGGGCCTTGCTCTCAGGGCACTGTGGCAATATGAATAATAATCTTTAGCCTAGGGAGCAAGGCACGTTTTCCCTCTGCAGCATAATAGCACTTTACATTCCTCTGCTGTCCTAGGTTAGATGCATGCCGACTCAGCAACATAAGGAGATACTACAGAAATGTCTTTATGTATGCTATAGGTTTGTGACTCTGTTTCCACAGCCATGTAAATCAGAAGTAACTCTGCTGAAATCAATGTTTTATGTACTGGTATATAACTGTGGGAGAGGAGAACAGATTTATTTTGAAAAATGAGAACGGCAGCTTGCTTAACGTTTCTTTCCTTGCATTAAAAAACCAAAATGTGTTGATGTTTTTCAAATGGGCTCTAAAGACTCAGCCCTTAAAATGAGTGGGCTCATGAATAAAAGAATTGTTCCTGGCAAGGGAGAACTGCCAAAAAATATGCTTAATTTATGGCACTAAGAAAGAAATACTGATGTAATAAATGAGTTAGTTTTGCCATTCGATTATGCAGCTAATGTTATGGGTACTATAATCTTAAAGTTGTTTCCAGTTTCTCTTTTGTTTCCTTCCCACATCATATAAATACTGCAAAGTAGTTTCTAGTTTAAAACAGGCAAGTACTGTGAAAGGAACACTTCCCTTTGCTCTTTCTCGTGTTAACTTGCACAGTGCCATGTGAATGCAGTTGCCTATCAAACGCGTCAGCTACCAGCACACTGACCTGGCCGTCCTGGTTGTCTCTTATCATTAGATGATGTGGATAATGTCCAGGAGGGAGAAGGCTGCTTCATCTTGATGTGTTCCCTTGTGACGTGTTTCTTTAAGATATTAACTTTTAATTATAAAAGTAGTATGTACTTGTGTTGTGTTTTTCTGCATCTAGTGTCTTTGGTTTTTTTTTTTTTTTTTTTTGTAAGGTAAAGGACTTTTGTTTTTCATATTTTAACATGAGGGGAAAAAAGAAAAATTAAGGGCTCAGGGTTGCTTCTGACTCTGTAGTATGTTCTGCTGTGGACTCTGAACAATCAGCATCAACTCTTGCTGCTACCTCTCATGATGCCAAAGAGAGCAAATGATGGAGTTTGCTCTCATTTTGAAAATTAAGAGAACAGGGGGCTTGGACCAACAGATTTCATGATGGTGGTGTAAAACTGACTGAGAAAACAAGATACCTGGCTGGCAGCTACTATCTTTGCTAATTAGCTGGTTTGGTTTTGTTTTAAAATTGAAGTGCAGTGGTTCTTTGCCAATGCTTTGAAGGAGTGTCATCTACTATGAGGTGCAGATTACCCCTTAGTACTAACATAATCTTACTGTTATGTAGTTCTCAAAGCATGCTATAACAGAGACTGTATTTATCTCCATTTATCAGCTGGAGAAATGGTCAGATAAAGGAGAGCTGATGGCCTCCCCGAGGTTTAAAAGTATGTTCTAAGGCAGAATAAGGAAAGAGCCTCAGTTTGCAGGCAGTGCTCTACCCACAGAGCATCATTTCCAATTCAGCTGGCTGAACATCGGTGGAATTCTGATGCCTGATACTATTTTCCAAAGTTTGGTGTGTTCCTGCTGCACAGCAAATAACATCTGGTCATCTAAGACTGACTGCTGCCAAAAGCTGCTGGAAAATGAAGCCATTTATGATCAACTTTGTTGCTTTCAGGAAGTAATGTGAGTGCAGGTTTCTAAAAGTGGGCTAGTTTTGTCGGGTAGAATAGGATTGAGGTTGAGACTCAGAACATTGGGGTTTGGTCTGCTAGATCTGTTAGGAATTGCTTGAGAAGCAGTCCCCAAAAGCTTTAAGGTGCTGGCACTGGGATGTAGGCAGAATTTGTGTATCTAGGCCTGGAAGTGCAGTCGTTAATATCCACTCAGTTAGTCTGCAGGCAGCTGTTGTCATCAGGGAGTTTCCACAAGGCCCCACTTGGCCATGTGCTCTGGCCTGCCTTGGGAATAGCACAGTGCCTTTCTTCTCTGCCTCTTGAGTCCTCCACTGAGCTGCTCGCAGCCTTTCTGTTTCCAAGGGATATCTTGTGGGATATGTTTTAAACATATTTATGCATACTAGAAGATCAGTCAAAAGTCAGTTCAGTACTGAAGAAAAATGAGGAGTGAAAAGATGGTGGTGATAGTCTTTTTATGTGTGGCTTAGCATTTAGGGCAGTCTCCTGCATATGGAAAACTCAAAATTCATTTTCCCCACCTGCCTGCCTGCAGCTCAATCTGCATCATCTTCTGCCCAGGACCGACTGTCAGTTCCCAGGCTCTGAGGTGTCCTGGCTGGTTGGACAGTGAAAGGTGTGAGTTTGAACCTCCCCTAAGCAGAGGAAGAAACTGAAATTGGACCTTCTACATCTTGGCCATAAGCTCTGCTAACTGGGGCATTGGGTGAAAGAGGAACATCACTACATCCCATGTCAGCCATGTTCTAGAGGGAAAAATGGCAGCTGACTGCTTTTTAGTGGAAAGATCTTCAAATGCACAACTCACAAAGGTGTTGTCAGGTGAGTGAACACTAAAAAGAGAAAGATGGGGTCCTGCAGGAGAAGCAAGGTACATCTCGCCATTGGGATGTGCTGACTTTCTCCGTGGAGCTGAGGAGCCTCTGTCACAGTGATGGATGGCATTGGTGAAAATGGGTTAGGCATCTGTGATGCTCTTCATGGCAAGAAAAGTCTCTTTGGAGAGCTGCTCCTTGGTTTCTCTGCAGTTCAGTTGCACGCTTCCTAAGAGAGAAACCAGGGCTGCAGAACTGGAGTGTTTTGCATACCCAGTGTGGAATGGGTAGAGAATTTGGAATCAGCAGACCTAGAAGTTTCCTTAAGCAGAGGAACTGTCAAGGTCTGTTGTGTTACAGGGCTTTTTGGGTTTGTTTGTAAAAGTAAATCTGGAAGATGTTGTGAGTGTATGCATCTGAGGTTGTGGAATGCAAAGCTAAGGCTTTATGTTAGGTCTTAAAATTAATTTTCTATGATCGTGCAGTGGTCTCACAAAAATTGCTGGAATTTCACATATGTGACTTTTGGGTTATCTTAAAGTAGAAAAAAGGCAGATAATGATTTCCTCTCTAAAATAACCTTCCTCAATTAATTCCCCTATAATCTGGACTGTTACAAGCTTTGTCTGAGTAACGTGAGGGACAATTTATATCGGAGTCCTTGCTCCTGTTAGTTCTCAGGTCCTTGCCTTTGATTGTGATGGTTTGATGATTCATATTCTGACTTGCTTTATTTGTAAAAGGAGGTTGAATGTATGAGCTAGGGGCTTAATGTGCAAAATGTACTATTGCAGAAATCAGGATCTGTAACTTGTTTAAATGTAGCAATTCCTGAATTTCCTAACAAATCAGGATATGGTTAGTCTTTTGAGAGTGGTTCTTACTTGTGGGATCCATTAGTGTCTGGGTCTGTAGCCTTTCATTTGCCTGAGGAATTCCGAATTCAGAAGGACTTTATCTGGCTTCTGCAAAGGAAGTTTCATTTATGGCTGCTGTTTTTCTCCACTGAAGAAAATTCAAAGCTATTAGCTGGTAGTGTGAAGAGGTGAGTGGAGAGGGCATTGCTTATATTGGCTGTGCCTGTGGTAAATATTCCTGAGAACAACACAAGGAATAGAGAGCCTGAGCTTTAATTGACAGACTCAGACATGAAAAGAGAGACCTGTTTGATGCATTTCTCATTACTGGGCAAACAGAAGGTCAAGCTAATTAGTTCTCTTGATAACTTGCTTACTCCACTGTGGGAAAACTTGAATTGTGTCTGAACAAAACTGGTTTGCAATGCAACAGAGAATTACCTTCCAAAATCATTAAAGAAACATTAAGGAAATCACAAGTGTAATGCACCTGAGCAGATTACAAGGTTCTGTTAAACCGGTGCATATTTAAAATTAGCTCTAATTTCTGCATTCACTTAATGCACCTTCATCTCTTTAATGAGGACTCTTGTGAATTTTAACAAAGGGGGAGCTGAAAGCGTCCCAAGGTGGCACTGGTTTTGCACGAATAATTCAACCAGTTTTTCTCTGGCCAGATTAAAGGCTGATAGTACTTTATCTACTTGATTCCAATGACCATGTGCCCTGCACTGAGGCTAGTTTTGTCTCTTATGTTTGTCAATGTATATCTCCTAATTATGGAAGGTTAATGTGGCCTTGGTGAGGGGAAATTAGTCAAGTTAAGGTATTGTGGTGTTTTACCTACGGGTGAAAGATGTTTACAGCAATCCTGTGACTTGAATGTACTCACCACCCTAAGCTCTCTGGTTTTGCAGCTGGATCTGAACAGTGCTGGTTCTGTTGCAGGTGTCAAACCAGATGTGTGTCTAGCACAGTTTTCTTTTAACTGGTAGGACTTTTTATACACTGTTATTAGCATACATCAATGGGAATCAAACAGGATCAGGATCCGAGAGTGCTGCACAAAGGTAGTTTTAAAATCTGTACACCCTGAAATTCAAACCAGCAGGTACAGAGGGGAAGCAAAGAAATATATTTGTTATTTACGTATGGGAAGTGAAGTCCAAGAGAAATAAAGTAATTTACTGTAGCTGCCTTGGGAGAGCAAGTCCAGGGAAAATAAGTTGGAATCCAGATCTCTCGAGATGCAGTCTGATTCCCCAGCAGCGGGACTGCTTTGCACGTTGATGCATCTGGTTGAAAAGCAGAGAGTGTTTTGGCACTGTGCGTCTGGCTGCTTTGTGCAGCGGAAGAGTAAGTGTCTGGGAAAGTACTGGAATGCTTTCTGAGAGGTTTCAGAGATACCTGGTCTTTTTTTTATTGAGTCACTTTTCTCATCAAAGCTATTCTGTGGTTCAAATCAAAAGTGGATACAGATTTTGAAAGAAGAAGTAACGTGCAGCTCAGCTCATTGTAAAAATGGGACATATTTAAATGTATGTTTTTCTGTTGGCTTTCTCTTGCAAAAACAGCCCATGTTTTAGCCAAGTGAAGCAAAAATTAGTTTAAAATTTTGGTTTAATCTTAACGCAGGGTTAAGGTTTATCTTCTTTTTTTCCCCAGATTCTAAGTATGAATATTGTAGGAAAGTGTGTCTGACTTTAAGTTTCTGTTAAGTGGTTTTTAAGGCCTAAGTGTCAACTCTTTCATATCAGGTTCATTACCGTTTACAGTAAAATCTAGTTTTGTGTTTAACTTTCCCTTTGAAAGAGAAGGGAAAAAATGTTTTCATTTTCATTGGTATCTATGTAGCTAATCCTTCTCTTCTTACCACTTTCTTGTGTGATATATTCCCTGCTGGCTCCTTCTGTTTTGCCTTGACATCTAGACTTGGATCATGCATAAACAACACCTGATGGTGTCAGTGGGACCACTGCATACATGAGTATCCTTGCAGTAGTGCCCTGCCAGCACTGATGACATTCCAACCCCGGGTTTGACATTGATACCTGTTCCAAAGGCAGCGAGGAATATTATTGCATGCTTATATTTAAAAAGATATGTGAATTATTTTAAAAGGTTTTCTTTTTTACTTATTATGTCTGAAAGGCAGCCAACCCCATGCTGCTGGTTTAATTCTTGACTGTGAAGCCATATATATACATACAAAAAATGTTTGTAGATAAGAAAAAAATACATACTAGAACTGTGTGAACATCCTACTTTTTAATGTTTAATATTTTATTTTGTCAGTTGCTGAATGAATCTTTGAATTGGTTTTGATGCATAATTTATTTTGAGGCATCTATGTTTTCTAGCTTTTCAGACAAATCTAAATAAGTCGTTTTACAAACTTTTTTCTTCTTGAGACCTT
>NW_010311839.1:54453-80768 GCF_000700745.2 Antrostomus carolinensis
GAAATCAGAGTTTCCATGTGCCATTAACAGATGGCCAGTCAAAAGATCTTTCTTTGCTCTGAAGTGTACAGTTAATTCCTTTTTTGCCACAGAGCTATACAAGAGCCATGAAGCTAATCTGGGTGCAGTGGAAATAACGATGTCACTTTATGCAGGTTTACTCTGTGGCTTGTAATAATTAGAAACCATGTGTAATGGTGCTTTTTATTTTCCCACATTCTGATTTGTGTTAATGGATGGCAGCTGCTATTTGTATTACTGCAATAATCACAAATTCTTTTGATTCTGGCATTAGTATGGATGAAATCATATTACTGGTCATAGTGATCACTGCTGCTAGTGTTCCCCGTGGCCCTGTGTGACAAAACCTGCCCATGTGTGTCAGTGAAACCTACTTGAACTGTATTAATGCACTTTGAAGTTCTATTAAAACTGAACTCCTCATGGAAATGAACTCCTCATGGAAACCTACTATTAAAAATTCAGGATTTGAACATCATGGTGTGTACTGAGAAAGTCAATGACTGATCTGAACAGAGTGAGTTTTATTGAGTAAATAGTGAATAAAGCCTAGTGGAGTCATAGATCTGCATCAGCCAAGACATTAAACCAGCAATATTTTTGCTATTTGACACCTTTGTTCTTATGTGAGCATTTTAATAAGAGAAGAAGTCTACTTTATTATTGGATTTGAGAAATAAGTTTTATTTGTTAGATTTGCAGTACGAGATGACTGGTAACTGTATTATTGGAGGTAGACTAAAGTGAAAGTCATACTAATATTCCATCTTTCATGGCCTCATTGTGTGTAAGGTATGTGGAACTGAGTCATCTCAGCCTAAGAGGGGCCATGCCACTTACTAAAAGCCAGAAAGACACTGGGTGTAAATGGAAGAGAGCTCATTCATTTTCCTTTTAAGTAGAAGTGCTGCTGCAGTTATGCAGGGTAGCTCTAAAAAACTGTTTTGTAGGACTTTTGGAAGGTCTGTCTTCTGCAACACCTCTTTTTTTAAGTTAGGTTTTTGTTTTTTAAATCACCCTGCCCCTGGCAGCAGATTTCATAGCAGTAACATCTATAACATCTCCCCACTGCTCCATGGTTAACAGTCACCAGGAGCAGGAGCTGGACAGGCAGCGGCAGCAGAATTCTGCCCGTTGAAAGCGTTGATATCCAGCCTCCTCACGTGCCCAGAAATGAGCCCAGCAGTTACTGAATGGATCTTCCCTCAGTCCACATTCAGAAATACAGATATTCTAGTTAGTGATCTGGGACTTATTGCCAGTTGAATCTTGTTTTTTCTCTCATAAAATTCTGTTGTAGGGCATCAGTTTTAACAATTTTGGTGAGGAGGTGAGGCCAAGAGGACAGGAGTAAGGGGAAGAGTAACCCTCTTGGCCTGTGCAGCTCAGTTGTGACAGAAACTGAGATGGGTGAGGAGGGGAGAGGTGGGTGCAGGCTGTCTGTGTGTAAATAGTGATAGTTCATTCCTTTGTGGGTATTTTCTATCATAAGGAGGTGGCCTAGTGGAATTCCTGCCCATTCTGAAAGGCTGCACTTTAGGTGAAAAGTCCTTCCCCAGCTTTCTTGTACCTGAAGGGGGCCTACAAGACAGCTGGGGAAGGACTTTTCATAAGGGCAGTTAATGACAAAACAAGGGGAAATGGATTTAAACTGAAAGAGGGGAGGTTTAGATGAGATATTAGGAAGAAGTTCTTCACTGTGAGGGTGGTCAGACACTGTCCCAGGTTGCCCAAGGAAGTTGTGGATGCCCCCTCCCTGGAAGTGTTTAAGGTCAGGCTGGATGAGGCTTTGAGCAACCTGGTCTAGTGGAAGGTGTGTCCCTGCTGATGGCAGGGGGGTTAGAACTGGATGATCTTTAAGGTCCCTTCCAATCCAAACCATTCTATGATTCTATGATTCATTCTATATGTAGCTCTGTCATAAAATGAACCAAACTTGACAATAGCTGCATTCCCTTGTAGGAAGGATTAACTTCACAACTTCTTATTCAAGTGGAGCGAGTCTCCTTTCCTTCTCTTTCTCTTTCCCAGAAGAGGCTGCTAATGATTGATCTGGAGCATTTGCTGCATGGTGTTGCTGTCAAGAACATGATGTTTTGCTGAAGTTTTATAAGCCTTAAATAAATAGAAACTATTTTGAAATTAATTTCTTAATGTAATGCCCCTCCTCAGAGTACTGAGCATACTCTTGCTTCTAGCTATCTTCCCGCCCCGGGTAGATGAATATATACTGTCTGCTTAGAAAGGTGAATAGCTGCTCCCAGGGTAAATGTGTTTGTCCTAAAACTGCTACCCCTGAGTAAGATGCTGCTGATGCTTTTTTGGACTTTGTGTTTTCTTGCAGATCTGTTACTGAACATCAACTTTTAAGTTTTTAATTAACACTATTTAATCACTTAAAATAGGGAAATGAAAGGACTTTTAATGCTCAGGGAGAATTACACTGCAAATACATTATGCAACTTTGCCCACTTCAAAACTGGTTAAGTTTTTGATGTAACTGTTTTTAGGACTAGGTTTCCCAAATGGTGAAATGGTAGGTTTAGTGCTTACCTCATATTAGAAATATCTTTTTTTTAAAAGAGTAAATACTAAAACTCTTCCTTATTATGTAAGCCCATGAGTATAGTGCGTGCAAATAGGATGAGCATCATGATAAAATCATGAGTCTGGCTGCAATGTGTTTGTAAGTCATCCCTGAGTGGATTGTTCAGTAACACTAGCAAGTACTTTGAAGTCTTTTTGAAGTAGACTAGTTTTAAATTAGTACATTTAGCAATGATGTGTTTCCTATTTAACTTCGGATCAAAGTTTTGAGGCCACTGTTCTGCAGCAACAGGATGTAGGAGTTGCAGTGGTGGAATGAGGACCTATGGGACTTCTTCCAGGTCTCTTGAATGCTAAAGGCAGCTGGAAATAGAAAGCTTGATTAGAAGTCCTGAGCTCTAACCTTAACCTAGCACTGTCTGTCCTAGTAGGCTGCTGTTTGCAGTTGATACTAATTACCTATCAATACTAAACAAATGAAGTGTGTGTGTGGGCCTGTGTGAGTGAACAGAAGTAGAGGAGGCAGAGATGGCAGCTCATGTGGAGCAGAATTCAAAATAGTGTTACACGTCTATCTAGGAGAGGGAATTGAAACTGTGAAGTTACAATTGCTTGACTCCCTTTGCCTCTGAACCACAGAAACAGTGTGCACATTTTAATAACACTGTGGTATGAGTACCACATCATTGTGCACAATTCTTTTGCTGACTCTAGTAATAAAGCATTCTGCCCTTTATTTATAGGACTGCCTCAAGGATCTGACAGGAGGAATTGAGTATGCTGCCAAGATATTAAATGAAATTCCCCAGAAAGACATTCAGTGCACTAAAAGAGCCTCAAAGGCAGAAAGGGAAGGAAATGGGCAAGGTAAGTCATACATAATGATCTCTGGTGTCCATTGATCTCATCCAGCATCCTTTGAGAATTGAATATCCATAAAAGTCTTTTAAAAGTCACTTGGATATTCTGGGTAGTGTTTGAGCTCGTTCATAGACCTGCGCTGTGCAGTGGTAAGGTTAACTGTGACAAGCCATTTTCTTTTGACCCAACTAATTAAAAAATAAAAAACAAAAGTGTTGCCTCAGTTCATTGCTGTTAATCTGGAAAGTCAGCAAAGAAATACGTATTTTATCCTGAATATCTTCAGCTCTCTGCATTTTCCACTGGTTTTCCAAGAAAGAGAACCATCAACATGGGGCCGTACTAGGAGAGATGAAAGGTCTCTTGAGCTTGTGCTCTGTCTCCAGCCAAGCCAGTGATGGATGCCTGGGGTGAGTATGAGAACAGGGCCAGCACATAGTGACATTCTTCAGAACTGTCTGTGGCTCGGAGCCTTCCTGGGCCGTGTGATCTAATCTGCTTGGTTTTTTGAGTTTATGTAAGCGATGAGCACCCGTGGGGCCTTGCAACGAGAAGCTCTGGAGGTCATTTCCATGTGTGCAGTTCACTGCCGTTTCTGTGTTGTGTTTATTGCTTCCTCTGAAGTTTCCCTTGATGCTCACTAGTTCTTATGCTGTGGAATTCACAGGAGCTAACCTTCCCTTTATGCTTCATGTGATTTCAGATCTCTCAGCCTCCCCTGCTGTATCCTTTCCCACTAGAGAAGCCCTAATCTACTTAAGTTGTTCCTCCCACAGAAGTTATTCTGTTCATGTATCTAAACAACCTCCTCATGAAGCTTTTGTGGTAAAAGGAAGATGGGTGTTTTGGTGGAAAGCTGTTGGGAGTTCAGTTTTGTAACATCCCTGACCTGGAAATGCACCTCTTGAGATGAGAAAACTCTTGTTCTTCCCTATATCCAGCAGTAAGCAGGAGGGCCTATGTTTCAAGTGACTGTGTATAAAGCAAAAGGTATTGATATCTATGCATATTTGACAAACATTTTATCTTTTGGAAAATTGTATTTTGACCAAAGGAACTGCTTGTGATTTGCTGAAGACACTAACAAGTTCCATAAAAGCTCAGAGCATGGGATTTGTTCTTGGTTTTGGCTCTTTTGTGTGGGAGGGACCATGTTTCAAAGTTGAGTTAGCTCTTTAATGCTTGAACAGCTTCTTTGAGGTGATCTGATAGGAAGCACAAGTATTTTATGAAGGATCAGGAAAAAGTATATCCCTGTTCCCAAAATGCACTTAATGCTTTAGGTCAACACTGTTCTAAAATACAGGAAGGCAAGATAAATATTTCTGAACATTACAAAGTGCTTCTAACCCATATCCAAAGAAGATGAAAGACAAAGACTGTGGCTGTGACTCTGTCAGTGAAGGCACAGGGATTGATCAGAAAACATGCAATCCCTGTCAGCTCAGATACAGTTTCTGTGCAACTAGCTTGAAGTTTGCTTTGTTATGTGGGTTTTTTATTTATTTACTGCTATAGACTCTTGGTGGTCTCATTAAGAGTTACCATGAATCAAGAACCACCAAAATCTTTAGGGCAGCTTGTGGTTCTGTGTACCAACATTATGGTTGTGAGTTACATTTCTAATCCTTCCTATTTCCTCTTCCAGCAGAAACATAAAGGACTACTCAAGTTTTATCGTGGTGTTAAACAATTCTGCTGCATTTTTGGCATTATTTGAGTTACATCGATTAAGTGCTTGGAGCTATACAGACTCTGCAGGTGATATTAAGGTTATAGTGTCTGAAACGTGAGAGTGTCTGTGACTTTGCTCTAGTCATGTTGATTTGGGTACTGGCAAAGGGTGTAGTATCTATTACCCTTCTTTTTCCTTGTTAAATCAGCTCCAACTCCGTTCTGCAACTTATATAAGGTAGTTTATTTTATGCATTGTATTCACAGGCACTAGATAGGCAGGAAGATGCAAGCTTCATGTTTGAATATTTTTTTTTTTGCATGCTTAGGTTGCTCCGGGGTACAGTAACAAACAGAACTTTCTCATTTGAACAGTCCACGTCCTTTTCAGAGGAATGTTACCTGCCTGGCACAGATTTAGTGATTGATGCTATTGCTGAAAAACTGGAATTTGTCCCTTTCATTTCATTTTCAATTAAAAAATTAAATCAACAACTTAGAGGGATACCATGTCCCTAAGGATTACAGTAGTCTACATTCACATTCCCCTGCTGCAAAATTATGCTAGTGTCATATGGGTTAGTCTTTTATGTAAATATAATTCAGGTTTTCCTCCAGTAGGAGAACACTGTAGTGATGCCATGCAAAATGCTTTGCACACAAATCTGTATCGAGTTGTTAAAAGAGCCTAAAGCTGGTAATAGGCTTAACAACGAGTCATTTTGTTCACCACCAAAGTGCAGTTACTAAGCAGGAATTACAGCAGCCACCTGTACCAAAAATTAAACTGCTTTGGGGATCTTTATTCTTATAACTGAAGCAACTCTCAGTGCTTTGGAAAAGCAGCAAGCTGTAGCCTGGTTGGAATTTGGCCTAGTTGGACTTTGGCTGAAACACCTGTGTGACACTAAATTAAAAGAAACCTCCAAGTTTTGGTAACCAAAAGATGTCAGTGCTTTAAAAACCAAAACAAAACAAAAATCACTTTGAACCTAGGCAAATACTTCACCCTGTTCCATGACATTTTTAATAGAGTTTTTATTGATTGCAGAGGGAGCTTTAAATACTGGCTTTTCTAGCATTGGACCTCTTCACTAAACAGCTGCACCTAAATTCTAGCAGATGTTTCTCTATTGTAGGCTTTTGGAAACCTCTAAGGATTTCTTCCATTTAAGTACATTAGGACCAAATGGTGAAGTACTGAAAGTCAAGAAACTTTGTTTTTTTTTATCATAAAAGTGCTTTCTAATAACAGAAGAGGTGATATTAAGGCCTTTATTATTGTCTTCTGGATCAAATTGCTACAAATTATTCCATATTTAGTCCAGTAAAACACTTGTGATTACTTTGTATTGAATATGAACTGTAACAAAGTAATGTGGCAGTTGAATGAGATTATGAATTCAAAAGGAGAATCTTTTACAGCTGGGAAACTGTCTTTGATGTGTTATTTATTATTTCCATGCTCCACCGTGTGCTAGTGGTAAGTGTGGCTTCTTCCCAGTCTGCCTGCATGTATGATTGTGGACTTGGACTCTCTCAGTTTTGATCCTGACATTAAGAAAATAGGATCCATTGCATACAGTGAGTGTAGCTGTTGGAAATTGGGGCTGAGAAACAGAGCTGTTATTCCAATGAGCACATAACTGAGCATAGATAACAGCTCACTGCAGTGAGGAGAAAGTTTTGATTGGTGTTTCCATATAGCTCAGAAATGAAATATATCTAGTAAGCTTATACTTTCACCACCCTCACAGTGAAGAACTTCTTCCTAATATCTCATCTAAACCTCCCCTCTTTCAGTTTAAACCCATTTCCCCTTGTTTTGTCATTAATTGCCCTTATGAAAAGTCCTTCCCCAGCTTTCTTGTAGGCCCCCTTCAGGTGTCCATTGTTCTGTTGTTCTCTTGAAGTCTTGTGCACTGCACAACTTTTTTTAATTATTATTTATTTTCCTCCTGTAGTGTATAAATAACTTCAGTTGCTGCTGTCTGTAGAGGTGGTAGTTCCCCATCCCCATCTGTTGCATGGGAGCCCTACAAGCACCCCTGGCAAGAAGAAGAGTTCAACCTTTTAGGTTTTTCCATCCTATGTTACTTCTCTAAATCTGTCAGTCAGCCATCCAGGATTTCTAATCAAAATGTAGGAGCCTGCCTTTTAAACTACAGTTATGATAGACTATTGGACTGGTAGTGCATGGCACTGCAGATCCAGACTTGGCAGACCAGCTGGCCTTCCCTTGCACCGACATATCTGGTGATACTGCTTTCCTGATGGTGTGAAGTGGATGGTACAGGAAACAGAAAATTTATTTCCCTAATCACTTACAGTTAGGGACTGATTTTTCTTCCCTGAAGAAGGACTTGTCTCACCCTTAAAATGTTTAAAGTTTTCGTTCTACATTTAAATTTCTATTTTTATGAGAAATGCTAGATATGATGAGTCCATGGGGACTGTGGGATTTGGTGTTTGTTCAGCTGAATTAAAAGCCTTTATCATTTTACTTCATCTACCCCTTTGCACCTTCTTCAGTCTGAGCACAGAAGCCCTGAAAACTTGGTAGAAGATCATTGCAATAGCTGTAGTCTTTGATTTATAAGTAAAAGACATTAAAGCCATTTATGTGCTGGCCTGTACCTCAATATGGGTTAGGCTGAATATTGCATGAGAATTTTTGTTGCAAATGCTGAATATCTTCTGGCATTTTGACTTTCCTTTAACTGTACAGAATTATTAAGGAATCTGTTCAGGTACATAGGTATGTAATACTCTCTGCTCTAAAAGAGCTAAACTATGT
Source organism: Antrostomus carolinensis (assembly GCF_000700745.2). NCBI lineage: Eukaryota > Metazoa > Chordata > Aves > Caprimulgiformes > Caprimulgidae > Antrostomus > Antrostomus carolinensis. The sequence continues at coordinate 62,354 of NW_010311839.1, forward strand.
TCTACTTGGAGGAGCTTAACATCCTTGAAAGAGGGGATACAGAAATGAGGAAGATGGAGAATGGAGCCGTGTGTGCAGAAAAGGCTCTGGCCATGTGGAACCAGTGTCTGATGATTCACTGAGAGTTTCCTGTGGTGAGACAGACTTTGATTCCCCAGAACAACCAGTGGTGCAGCCCCTGGGAACCTGCAGATCTATGAACTTTTGGGGCCATTCCTGCCAACATCCTGAATGTCCCCAGTGTCCTTGGTGGGTATCTCCTGTTTTCTGACTGCGAATGGCTTTGTTTAGCTGCTTTAGAGTAGGAAAGGCTAATGATTTATTGTTGAGATTGATTCAAGGATCCCTGAGATCTAATGATAAATAAGACTGTCATTTGAGGAGGCTGCTGTAGTTTAATGGTAGCATATATTAAGTTTACTTATGGTAAACATGGAGGGAGCAGAAAATCTCAACCCAGAACCAACTTTGGAAACTGGACTGGTTACAACAAGAAGCTAAACTGGTGGGCACTCAGAGGGAGGCCACGACAGAAACAGTAAGGGGTTTTGTTTAAGATACTCAGCTGGTAGTTTCTGCTTGGATAGGTTTTTCTGCTTCTGTCATATAAATTGGAACATTTCCTTTAAATTCAGAAAGTCAATGTGTGCAATAAATTGGTGCCCTGTCTCACAGAATAAACAAATTCATTTTCATCATATGTAGGTGTTAATCCCTGTCACGCTAATTCAGAATTCTTAATGAGGTTTTGGTCATTGTTTTGGGAACAAAGCCAGTTGGAAGGATGTATTTTAAACAGTGGTAGTGTTAGGAAGGACATTAGCACAGCTAAAACTATCAGTGGCAGAACAAAGATTATTTTCCAAACTAGTATCATTTTAGACCAAAGTCTGGAAAAGTTTGTGCCAACTTCTGTGAATCTGAGTTGATTTTTAAACCATTTTAAATGAACTGAGGACCTGTACTGTTGCTATTAGAAGGAAGAATAAAAGCTTAACTTTTATTTTTTAAAAAGGCCATTTGTGTAATAATGTGGACATTTCTTATAGGAGCTATATGCTAACTAATGTGCAGTTACTTCTGGTGGTGTGATATTACTGTAGTAATACCAGTTCTTCTCATATATTAATGATTTTATGATTACTAAAACGATATTTCCAAGCCCAAATGTATCCAGTGGGGTTGGATATATTTAGTCACAGTCTTCAGGTTCTCTACAGGAAAGAATGAGGTGTCTAAGTGAAAATATAATCCTTGAAGATATTGCTTAGAAGGAACATTTTCTATGTGTGTTATACATTTATCTTTATTTTCACTAGCTTTCCACCCTAAATATTAAGAATTTCCTTGGAGGAAAGACTGCAAAATCCAAGTTATCATAATAAGACATAAAGAGAATAAAAGATGGGAGCTGCAGCAGGTTACCATGCTAAGTAATGGAACTTTCTCCTGGGTTGCTCCCATTAATGCTAGGTGGAAATTAAAGATTTTATTGTATTTTTATTACATTTTATGCTGTCAGTTACATCCAGGAAGATTCAAGTCACTGTTTCTAATTTCCAAGGAGTACAAGTAAGAACAAAGGTGTTTAAAAGCATAAAGGATGGAAGCCCCATACCTGACTGAAGAGATCATAGAATCCCAGACTGGTTTGGGTTGGAAGGGCCCTTAAAGCTCATCCAGTTCCAACCCCCCTGCCAGCAGCAGGGACACCTTCCACTAGACCAGGTTGCTCAAAGCCTCATCCAACCTGGCCTTCAGCACTTCCAGGGAGGAACAGCCACAACTTCCTTGGGCAACCTGGGCCAGTGTCTGACCACCGTCACAGTGAAGAACTTCCTAATATCTCATCTAAACCTCCCCTCTTTCAGTTTAAACCCATTTCGCCTTGTTTTGTCATTAGTTGCCCTTATGAAAAGTCCTTCCCCAGCTTTCTTGTAGCCCCTTCAGGTATTGGAAGGCTGCTATGAGATCTCCCTGGAGCCTTCTCTTCTCCAGGCTGAACATCCCCAACTCTCTCAGCCTGTCAAGTATCAAAAGATACTGTTCTTAGCATGAGTTTGCTGCAGTCTTGGTCCCACAGGTGTTCTAGGGGGTAATGCTGAGACCGCTGTGCTCCGTTACAGCGTCACCACCACAGTGCAGTGCTTTGGGGTCCTTTCTGGTCTCTCAAAATATGGATCTGCAGCAAAACATCTTGTCACGCTGCCCCTTGACAATCCTATTTCCAACACCATTACAAACAGCTCGGAACTGTTCACTTTTACAGGTTTTCTCTGTTTTTTTTTTTTTTTTTTTTTTCCCTTAATAATGAAACAGTCAATCTCTTGTTTTGTACAGTGTGGTGGCATCTTCTGTGCTCAAGTTTGCTTGCCCTCATATCAGGTTGTGACCTGCAGCTCTGTAATTTAGCTCTGCATGCTTTGCAGCACCATTGTGACTTTGTTCTGGTAACTCTGCTTGTCAGAGATGCTTGGGGGGGTTTTTTGTGCCCAATATGAACCCTTTTGAAGGACATTACTGGACAGAATGAGTCTGATTTTTCATACAAGAAAACAAGTGTCTGGAAATGATCCAGTATTCTGGAATCTGTTCTTGATGGGCCTTTTGGTTGATGCTCATTTAAATCTTTAGTTTGAGTAATGTGATTACAGGTGCTTTGCAAGGGTTTATGCTACCGTGAATGGAGATGTTTTTCCATCCTGAGTACCTGCATGTGATTTCCTTCTCAGAGGAAGCCTTCAAGCAGCAGCTGTGCCAAGCTCTGTGGCAGGGTATGTCTCCATGAAAGGAGAATGCTGGGCAGGGTTTCTGAAGGTTTTTGTTTAGAAGTAAGAGGGTCACCTAAAGATCAGTTTGCCCCAGGTGATGGGGAAAGGCATCTCTCTCATGTGGAATTCTGACTCAGGAGCACACATAGCTCAGTCCCTGCCTGACCTGGGACTCTGCCATTGCTTCCCAGAACAGGGATGCTTCCTTCTCATAAGGCCATAAAAGGAAGGTGTTGCTGAATTTTTTTTAATTTTCCTTTCCTGGGGAGGGGACAGAGAGGGGAATTTCCTGAAAACTTAAAAGCTCTCAAAGGAAAATGGTGGGAGGCTGTCTTTCTGGGGCTTGAGAAAATAAGCCAAGGAGGGTACAAATAAGCAGTAGCACTGCGAGACTCTTGTGCTTGCAGGGGAATGCATCAGCTGAGATATTCCAACAAGCCTTGTCTTGTCTGTCTCTGCTGTAATTATCTGTCTTGGAAGCTCAGTGTACTAAGGCATGATGACTACAGATGTTATCTGCTACATGATGGAAAAACAAACACTTTAAAAACCAAACAAACATGGTGGTTACAGTAATCCTCTTTCCTCACAGCGGTTTGCAAATCATGCAAACATAAACAAATTCTATAGAATTTTGAGCAAGTGTAATCTGCTCCCATTCAAACAGTGGATTGTTGCTTTTCACAGCTTTAGCTTATGAAATCTATAATGTAATTATAGTGTAGAAATAGCAAGAATGGAAGGAATTTAGCTTAATGTGCAGTGAGTTTTCAAATGGGAGATAAATACAGATATTGCAAGAAACTGTGTGCACAAATTGAGCAACACACACTGAATGAAAAGCACATCCTGGTCCAGAGCGTGGGCTGACCTCTTCCTGAGCAGGCAGCACTGGCAGGAATCACACAAAAAAGAGTGGTGCTGCCTCTTTTTAAGAGGTGAGTGAAAATCCCATGACTGCTTGTCAGACGTGAGTCAAGGTCAGCTCTGTTTGTCCCATCAAAGAACTGGGAGCAGAGCTGAGAGGAAGGCCAGGGGCAGAAAGCCATGATTTACTCTCCTTCTCCTAGTGCTCAAGAGCACAGTTTAGTACTGGCGGCACATTAGATGAGCCTCACTGGTTTTAAGCTGCCTGCTAATGGCCCTGGTTAGCTGTTGAACTATCTGGGAAAGTCCCAGAGACTTTGTTCTTCTGTCTGCTCTAATGCACTGGTCAAAAGCAGGTGAAGAGAGCTACTGCTGTGCCATAAAATCATTTAGGTTGGAAAAGACCTTTAGGATCAAGTCCAACCTCAATCTAACACTGCCAAGTCCACCGTTAAATGAAGTCCCTCCAGGGATGGTGATTCCACCACTTCCCTGGGCAGCCTGTTCCAATGCCTGACAACCCCTTCAGTGAAGAAACTTTTCCTAATATCTAATTTAAATCTCTCCTAGCACAACTGGAGGCTGTTCTTGTGGGGGTCTCTCCTTCCCCTGCTCTGTTAAAGAAGACCTTAGTTGCCCAGTAAGGGCACGTGTACATCCCCCTTCTGTCATTTGCAAGGGACCTTGTGAAGGGCCTGCATCTGTCTGTGTGAAGGGGAGATTCTAGGTGATGCTGTGGAGTGTGTGAGTGTTAAAAATGGCTGGTGTAAGTTAGTCTGCTTGGCCTGCTGCCCAAAAGCATAAACAACTGTGGCAAGACTTTAGATGTTTTTTTCGTGACTAGAACTGCAAATATAAAGGAGTTCTTCACAGCTCTTCTTTCTTCCACAAATAAATTATGATAGGAAGTGCCTTTGTTGAAATGTTTTAGTGGTGTTAGTTAATAATGCTCAGTTTTATGTAGCGAGAAGCTGAAACACTTACCTAAATAAAGGTAACTACTGCATGGAACAAACAAAAAATTTACCTTGTGCATATTGTTTGCTAATGCACCTAATACTGGAAATGCTAAGTAGTCTGATATTATTGAACATGAAGTCCTCTGATTTGAAGGGATGGCTCCTCTTGTCAGGAGAAGACAGGCTCAGCTGGTGGAAATCAGCATTGTTCTGTTCTTGTGGTAAATCCTTTTAGAGTTTCATGGAGGCCAGTGAACTTAGGCTGGCTGGTGTTTCTGACTGTGGGCTCAAATCAGCAGGTGACTTGACAAATGTGACTGTATTTGGGAATTCTGCCCTTAGGTTATCTGAGAGCTGAACAGAGGAGTTTTGGGTGGGAAGGATGGAGGGAAAATCTGGGGGGAGTGAGAGAGAAACAAAGATGAAGTCAGAAGGAAAAGTGGAGAGAAGGTAAGTAATTTTTGGGATCTGGGCAGAATAAGAATGAGGTGTTTGGAGTTTATTTTTCCAAATGGACTTTGTCCAAATAGGATAGGACTCCTAATCTAGAGCTCAAAAGCATTTGTTTTATACTCAGTGTTCAACTGTGTTTCAAAATTGGCACCTTTGTCTACCATGTAACTGGAGAAATAAAATGTATTTACAAAAATCTCTTCTCTGCCAAAAAAGGTCAGTCATATTTACATGCACTGGCTGGATCTCACCTCCTCAGAGGAACCCTGTGTGTGTACTGGAACTCCATCAACTTAGCTTTTAATGTTGTGTGATTTGATATGTCCTGTGTTGTTGCTGTTAGCCTTGAGGCTAATTTTTAGTCCATTTTCTGCCTGTGCCAGCGATACAGAGCCTGTCTGTCAGATGGCTTTGAGGCTCGGCAGGCGTGCGATGGGTAACATGTTATACCTGGTTGCTCACTGCTTCAGCTACAGCAGTGCCATGAAACTTGGCACAAGGGCAAGTCCTCTCACTACAGTTCCTACAATCTACAACCTCTTCACTGCTCTTTTCCTTACTGAGTCCTTAAACATGAGTGGGAAGTGATTTATAGTCCTTCCCAATCCCATGAAAGTACTTTTACCTTGTTACCAAGTGGAACTGGCTTATGTCATGGGTTGGGGAGATGTGGGAGTGCGTACCTATCTTCACCATGGGCTGTGTGACCTCCCTGGTCCAAAGGTTCCCTACCTGTGACATACAGTGAAGTCTTCACTCTTGCAGGTGGTTTCTGTTCCATGTTTTGTATTAGGATGAGGGAGACCTGTGAGCTCTGACAGGGACAGGCATGAAAATGAAGCACTAACTTTCATTCTTCAGGGTTTTAACTTTCACAGGAATTAAGCTACAGAAGAACTACTTGTATTTACACCCCTATTAATCATATTCTGGCAGTAAAAGAGCTCAGTTTAAAGCTTGTCTCTGTTGTGGAGATAAGAAAGCACAGGAAAAAACACAGAAAAGTTGTTTCACGTTAATTTCAACCGTGTATTGAATTAAATGTATGAAACCTCTCTATACAGACACTAAGTCAGAGCTGGAGTGGCTTCGATTTGCTTTGCATGTTAAACAGCGTTGAGGCATTTTCATTTTTAAATGAGAGGGTTCACTCCAGGGTTTATAGCACTTTCTGCAGAGAAGCCCATATGCATGTTTTCAGCTGAAACGGTTCCAGGCTTTTGATGAGCAGGTTATTTTGTAATTGTTCAGCTCTTGATACTCTTGTTTCATTTTAAGGCATGTGTTAATGACCTGTGTCAGAAATCAGAGAGGACTCTGGATGGACTTCTGGCCTCTTCTTGTGTGGCTGCTCTTGTCTTCATTGACGTGGAGGAGGGGCATTAAGACAAGATGGCAGTAAATTAATCTTCTGGCTGTACATTGAAAACCACCTTTTCTTGGCATCTCTGCCCCAGTAAAACTGGCACATCACCTAGTAAGCAGGCAGTGTGCCAGCCTGGCAGATGGCAGTGGGAGCAAGCAGCCAAGAGGCTATACGTGAGCATCAAATATGTTTTTTGAGGGCAGGATACCAAGCCAGAAGTGTCAAAGTGGTTTTCAGCCCAGAGCTACTGCTTAACCTGTATGCAAGAGAATGTCATTGGTACTTCAGCTGAGACCTGGATTAACTGGGTAAAGGTAAAGCTGGAATTCCCAGATCACAGACAGTCAGTTTCTGGAAAGTCTTAGATCCAATTTTGCCTGCCACAGGGTGTAAAAGGGAAGACATGATCACACTGACCCTGCCATTTTTCTGTCTTAAAGTGCTCTCTATAGAAGTGCCAGGAGTACATCCTGATGTGTTTCTGGTTAATTAGATAAAACTGCTGGCTACCTCATGGGTCACTTCTTATATTTTTTCAAACCTAAACAGTATTTCTGTGATTAAAATCCTTTGGCAGCCTTACATATTAATTGTAAAATATTACATGGTGGAGATAATGTCCATGTTGTAGCAGTTTAGTAAACTGCTCATTGGCTTTCTCATGGCAACTGACTGGGACCTTGGATTTCTAAATCCCACCCGTTGCTGACAGCACCACAAAGCATGATGTTACTGTGCTTCATCCTCAAAACTGTAAGCTGCTGATGAAATGTTCCCATTGGAAAGCAAATGGTAGGAGACTTCTCCCAATTATTTTTATAGAATTGAATTTCAAATAATAATTTGAAATCAATGTGTATATATATATATTTTTAAAAAGAACTTTACAGAAAACTCTAGTTTAGCAAATCTGAAATACAACTGGCACCTAGAGAAGTATTGTCTGTGATGATCTGTGGGTCCACAGTATGCACTTTTAGTCTGAGTAATTACACTGGTTAGCTTTATTCGTACAATCATCAGATCAGTATCTGGTAAAATGAGGGGGTTTTATTTTGTGACATAAGGAGATTATTTTCATATAGTAGATTTCAGAGGTTGTTAGTGCTAAAAAAATTAAATTGCCTATAGTCATGTAGGAAAGTTGGATCACAGTGAGTAAATCTGTGTTCAGACAGGGACGGATCCCATGGGGAATGCTTTAGCATGGATTTCCATGCTTTGCAAAGGAAATAATGGTCTTTAAAACTGTCAGTTTCTCACCTAAACATTTATTTATATTGCAGTGATACCCAGAGGCTGCCCCTGATAGGGAACCAGTTGCACTGAGGAGTGGAGCTGCTGGTGCAGGGAAAATTGATGACAATTGCACACCTTGGCTAACTCTCCCAGCACCTCCTGTCCCTTGCAGCAGGGCTACTGGTAGGTGCAGAATTTTAATCCGTTATCACTGTGCTTATAGGGCTTTCTACACAGTGCAGTCTGAGAATCTTAATCTTTATTTTCTGTTTCATGATCTTAATTTTCCCATTTTATATTGTAGAAAAGCAGAGACTGGAAAAAACTTGTAACTTGTTGCACTACCTTGAACTTTCTGTTTAGAGACAAGTTCTGATTCTCTGCTCCTGTTTTATGTTTGACCTAGGAAAAGAATATCTGTAATTTACATAAGGAGCTTGGAAGATGCAACAGTTCCAGTAATATGCATTCAAACCAGAGTTAAATCTACTCCTTTTTTTCTGTTTATTTGAATTTTAAAGAAAATGAAAGCTAATTGATACTCTTCAGTAAAAATAGGTTGGTTTTGTATCAAACATTATTTTAGGCTCATTAATAATTCAGCTAAGGTTCTAGTGTTGACATATTTTGGTGGGGTTTTTTTTAATTTAATTGCATATTGTTATGTCTCTGTAGTATTATGACTGAATAGTGCTATTGTGGGTCTTCCAAAATTCAAATGACTCCATAAATTTCCCTCAATCCAGTAGTATGTTAATTAAATAAATGTATTGTTCATGCCTTTTGAACACAGACATTCATTATTTTGCTTGATGAAGTGACCTTAGCCAGAATTTGCTAATGTCCAAAGGGGTAAGCTTGTGACCTCAGTAACGTGGTTAGTTTTAATTAGTCAAAGACCCACTGTAGCTTTGCAACATTTGAATTCAGTTTTGATGGCATTATTCTCAAGGAGCATGAAACAGATGCACATAATTCTTGTTAGCATATTACTTGAAGTTGACTTCAAACATGTGTTCATTGTAAATTATTAGACTGTGTTCATCCACTGGGAATCCAATCTGCCTATTAGCTTTTTTTTAATTACTACTACTGTTATTGTTTAACTCACACCTAGGAGCCTGTCATGTGATAAACCCTTTTTATGCCAAGACCTGTAGTGAAACGTCTGTACTCCAACAGTTCATAGTTTACACCTCAGAATTTCTCCCTTGGTTTTGTCTTACACAAAATTAACTTTAAAGGAGATATTTTATTTCCAATTACATTTTTTTTCCTATTCTAGTGACAAAATGGTGGTGATGCCCATCTGAGTGTGTTCTTACAAATAAGAATGGGAATATGAGGGTCACCTGCTGCTCATACCTGTCAGCTTTGAGGTCCTGTCCTGAGTGTGGCAGTTTGCTTGAATGAAGAAGCTTGGGTTTGGGCAGTTTGCAATAGAATCTCTTACATAAGCATTGTGCTTCTTTTTTCATACTTAAATGTCTTACAGCGGCCTCCCAGTACCTGAAGGGGCTACAAGAAAGCTGGGGAAGGACTTTTCATAAGGGCAATTAATGACAAAACAAGGGGAAATGGGTTTAAGCTGAAAGAGGGGATGTTTAGATGAGATATTAGGAAGAAGTTCTTCACTGTGAGGGTGGTCAGACACTGTCCCAGGTTGCCCAAGGAAGCTGTGGCTGCTCCTCCCTGGAAGTGTTGAAGGCCAGGCTGGATGAGGCTTTGAGCAACCTGGTCTAGTGGAAGGTGTCCCTGCTGATGGCAGGGGGGTTGGGACTGGATGAGCTTTAAGGTCCCTTCCAACCCAAACCAGTGTATGATTCTATAATCATATTTGTTGGTCTAAATGCCAACATTTTGTAGTACTGTGTATGTTCAGCTTTGTACAAAACTGAAAGGATCCATTGCAAACTCCATAAATATTTTTTTTTAAATCACTATTAGGCTGGAACAAGGATTTTTTTTTGTTTTTTTTTTTAATAGGGAAGGACTGAAGAGAGTTTTGTCTCTATAGAAGTTGTGGCCTTTACTTAAAGCTTTAGCAGTTCACTGAGTTCAGTGCACCTAGATGGGTCTAAAATAGGAGGAAGAGGGATCAGAACAAGACCCTTCATGACCAGGTCACCTCCCCTTTATAGATTTGTGCTCCTGTTTCTCTTACACCTTGTGAGGCATTTGTATCACAACACTGATGCCAAGAGATCTATTTTAAAGTTGTTGAGGTAGTTTCTGTTGCTGAAGTTTTTCTGCCTCTACCCTGTTCAGTTTATTTTCCCAAGCAGAAGTTTTAGAAACTGCCAAGACATGGGGCATTGATCTGCGACCAGCCTTCCCAGGTAACTGAACAATGTATTCTGCTTACTCTTTTCACCAGCTGAAGTTGGGAGGAATAATTTGACAATTCCGATTGTGACAGTTTAAATACTGAAACAGAAACAAATAAATGAAAACTACTCTGAAAACTGAAAAAAAAAATTGTTAATCCAGCAGAAGGTCCCTGCTTTTTAATACTTAGAGAATATTTTTTTAAAAGTGAGATTAAGTATTTTTACTTCTACATCTAAAAATAAAGATGGAAGAATTAGAGTGTGTAGGTATCTCACAACCTGTTCTAAACTTCCACGCACTCATTCATTCTCTGAGTATAAATTTGAGCTCCTTTCTTCACCATTCCTGGCAGAAATGGATTCCAGATGACTCTGCATTTTTTTTTTCTATTTACTTCCCATGCTCTAAAGACAAGAAATGCTCTAAATAATCTTGTGCCAGATGAGCATGCTTCCTCCAGAGAAGGTTAAGTTTTCATGGTGGTTTGTGTCATACCATATAAGACGTTATTTTCTTGCTGAGACTGTATGAAGGGGCTGGCTGAGCACAGTGGTAATGCCGTACCTTGCTAGGCTGGAGCCTTAGTTTGTAGTCTTGGCTGTAGTTCTCTTCCTCCCAAGTCTGGAAGGAGCTATAAAGTTAACAGTCAGTTCTCTGTAAAATTTACTTCCCTTCTGAAAACGTTGGAAAACATTCTTGGGGTGATAGTGAGTATTAACACCTCTTTAGTTGAGGAGAAATAAGGTAGGCAGCCAATTGCTTCTGCTACTCTGACTTGATTTATGCTTTGTATGGCATTTAGTTCTGAATGCTTTCAGTATGTGTTGTTTCGTATTTCTTGTAATGTTCTCATTAAATGTAAATGAGAGGTTTGTATTTGGTTATTTTTTCAATGACATAGAAGTTGGTTTCAAAACCTTGCAAGATGCAGCATTTGCAGTAAATAGGTTGAGGAGAAAAGATGCTAGCTGAGTTTTTTGTGTCTAGTGACAGGACTTGAAGCTCGGGGAAGTCTTTGGCATCTGGTCTTGCCTACAGTGTGCTGCAGGCTCCCCCCAGCATGCAAATACCTTTCACTTCCTGATGTCTTCAGAGCTCTTTGAAGCCCAGTCAATAGTCCAGTCAAACCACACATCCATGGTTTGGAAGTTTGGATCAGGACATTGGTGTGTGTCAGTGTATTGTTTGTACCTTGTGTGCATGTGGAATTGTTCAGAAAATACACATAAAATATGCACATGTGTTTAAAAGTAAAGATGTGCAACAGGGAATGTTGTAGATACTGCTAAAAAAAAACCCAAACCAACCCCACGACACAGCAGCACTGCTGGCGGGGAAGGGGAGTGTGTTGTCCAACACCTTGCTCCATCTTAACTTCCTGAAGAAGCACGTGGGTACCCAACCTCTTGGCCAGGTGGAAAGAAAACAGGAGCCCGCAGAGAAAGCGTGAGCCTTCCTCTGAGGCTGAGGTGGATCTGTGAGGGCATTGTGCCAGGCTATTAACTGTGCTCTCAATGACGTATATAATGAGCGAATGTGGTCTGTGATCTGTCAGATGACAAAATAGGACTGAAGCTGCTCGTGGGCTGTGCTGACTGGTATCTCCACCCACATACTTTCTGCAAAAGGCAGAAGTACCAAGTGCTGATCTGCTTAAACCATTCTATATCTTCTAGGAGACAGTTGAGTGTCTCTGGTGTGTTGGTTTGGCTGCTGCACAAGAGAGCTACTAAAGACATTGCTTGCTGCATTTATTTTATTTCATAAACAGACTTCTGGGGGCACATCAGACTTCAAAAGACCTTTCTTCCTTCTTCCTCTCTGAAAAAAAGTTTCCCTTACGTATATTGCTTTATACTCATATTTCAACCTGACACATTGGTACCAGAGATTGTAAAGCTGAGCACATCGCTTGTGATGCATTGCTCCCTGTCCACATAGTTCCTCCACTTTATGATCAAAATAAAACACTTGAAATATGTTGTAGTCTTTTGGGTGGGAGAGAGAACAAAATGCTGGAGGGGAACCTTTAAGTTGTATCTCCCTGGACTTATAAATAAGATTGCACTATTTTCCCCCCAACCTCTTCCCTGTTTCTCCTCCTCTTTTCCTTCAAATATTCTGACTGGTGCTGACAGAAATGATTATAGCTTATGAGTGATAATATAATTCAGTTTCCCTCAAGGAGAGATGCTATCAGAGAAGATTTTTTTTTTTAAATATACTGGTTGAAAAGAGCCATCTTTCTTCCTAGAAGAACAGTTATTAATCTCTTACTAGTACATTTTCATATCGTTTTGGACATTTATTTCCATGCTGTGATATTATAAAACCAGGCATTTGTGTCAGTTTTGATGCAGTGCAACATGCTGGAACATGAAAAGCCGTAATTACCACTGTGGTCATTTGAATTGCTAACCAGATCCTGACATTTTCAAATCGGACCAATTTCTTAGTGATCCAGAAGTAAGCCCGGGTGCTGTATGAGCTGCATTTCAATTAGGCAACTCAACATTTAAAAAGAAAACGCAGAGCACTCACATCCCCAGAGCATTACTGAAATGAGGAGTGCTTTGCTGGTTTTCTATTGCCTCCTTTAGATTGAATGTTTTGCTTGTGAGGGGGTTTTTTTGATGAAATTGTAGCTACTGTTAATTTTGATGCATTTTAAAGAGATCTTTTGGAACATCGAAGGAACTTGTGCAACTGTTAACTCTTTTTAACGGAAATACTCACAGTGACCCGCTCTGAGGTTTGTATGTGAATGTGCTGTGTATCTTCATGGCTGTGAGATCTCAGTGCCCCTCAGGTTTGGTGTTATGGACTTTGTTCTCGGGGCCCTGTTCACTTGGGTTTCTTGTGGTGCAAGCTTCGTAACTTGAGTTTCCAAGGTGGCTGTAAAGCCTGAGTTTAGCTAGTAGCTGCACTTGTCCATGCTTCTGCTTGCTGGTGGTGCTCTGCTGGTTGGTGGTGTTTGGAGAGTTTATTTTGTTAGAACTTTCCAGCTGCAGTGACTGGGAGGAGGGAATGTGACAGAGCACAGCCACAGCTTGAGATATGTTCCGACAATTAACAGCCCTACAAATGAAGCGTGTTGACACCCTGTGACTTCAAAAGTTTTATCTTTGAAAGAGTAATTCAGAGGCTCCTAGCATCCCAGACCAGTAGAGTAATATACATATGAATAATATATTTTTTTAAAGAAGATTCATGTGCTTTTAGCCTATTGGACCTGAGGAATGTAGCATGAATAAGGAAATGGTATCTCTTAGACCTGAGGCACAACAATCATCTTAAAAGTGTGAGGAGGGCAAATGAGAAGAAAGAATACTCTGCAGAGCAAAAGTGGCAGTTGTAAATACATCTTCCACTTCAGCTCAGTAACTGTGGCAAAGCAATGCCAGTACCAGACTAGATAAGGAAAGAGAGCCGGAAACAAATGGAAATGTGTTTGAATTAGTGGGAAAGACTTGTATATGATTACTCTTTTTTTTTATTTTTTCCTTTTCTCATTTACTTGCAAAACTTTGTATCTAAAAATCTAAAGTCTGATTTTTATTTCTGCTCCCTCTCCTATTTCTTCTTTGAGAAATGCCAGAGTGATTTCCCACAAAGAAAAGGTGAATTCTTGGCTCAATCTGGGGAGGTCTGTTGTTCTTTTCCTCATGTGGACAAAATCATTGTTTTCCTTAACCTGTGGGTCTGCTTACTGAATCAAGGAGAGAAAGAAAGGTGACAGAAACCAGCTGCAGGCTTCTTCTAAAGATCAGACTTCAACCTTTCATATATAGGGATTTCACCTTTCACGCCTGAAAATATCAGATTTGCATATCTGTCATAATGTCTTTGTGTGTTTAACTATGAAAGTGTAGCTGTAGACAAATGAGGCTAAAAATTGGCTTAAATTATGACTGGTTTTGTGTCTTAAAGGATTGAGAGAAGTGCTTTAATCTGTTCTTGTGAAAGTATTTGAAATAAATAATTTTTATATTCCCAGCATGCAGTGCAGTAGCTGTTGGAATATTACTTGTCAGAGCTACCATTCCTGATTTAAGTCCATATCTCCTCAAAGTGGATTTTTAGATCTGTTTCAGTTTTGTGTGAGCTTTGGGGTAACTGAAGCAGTGTTAATGACGTGTGGTATTTAATGTAGCCTTTTAGGAGGCAAAGTTGATCTTGAGAACATGGATAATTTGGGCATATTGTGCTTTACACTCAAGTTGGCAGTGGATGATTTTCATGCAACAGATGTGTTTGATTATGGCAACCTGGGGCATGAAATTACTCCTAATGCTAAAACTAGTGGATTCAATACAGTGCTAGGCTGTGCAGTTATTTCCACTGCAGAGATGTCTAGACACCTCACCCAGGGAGCCAGGCCCCCAGGTAGTAAGCACTGTATGTCTATGTAACAAAAGGCCTCTTCCAGACAGGAACAGCTTTAAAAATGCACTTGAAAGCATGTTGGTTGTTCCGAAAAGAAAAGAAAAAAAAGAGCTATTCTGATTGTGAAACCCCTCTGTGGGGAAAAATAATAATAAAAAAATAGAAATCTGTGTGGCAAAAAGTGAATGAGTCGCAATGTGCACAGCTACTGATTGACTCATGTCCTCTCTGGGTTTTCCCCTTCTTGCATGTCTCGGACTGTTCAGCCCAGTGTGGATCGCAGCAGTCGCCTGTGTGCCTGTTGCATTAGTGATTGTGTGCTTAGGACAATGAGAAGCGCGTATGATGAAGAGTTCAGAGTCTGTGACTTTATAATGGGCTGGGCCTGGCCTGATTCTGTGACCTCCCACCAGTGTTCTTTGGATAGCATGGGGTTTGTTTGTTTGTTTTAAAGAACAACATATGTAAATGGTTAACTAATAATATCTGTGTCTGGATCTATGAAGCCTGAAGTCCAGAATATGAAGCAATGAATAAACTTGTTGGCATTTTGTCCTTGTGGTTTCTTCCATAAGGTGCATCGCTTTATCCGAGCCAAATCAGCCACTTCTCCAAGTGCTTTCATAGGCAGGGACTGGAGTACTTGCATATGCACTGCTACTCTATTGGATCAGCCTTGTGCTGTTTTTACTGAAGCACAAACAGCAAGTTTCCTTAGGGCATGACTGCAGATGGGGTTCTTGCTGCTGAGAAAAAACAGAATTTGTGTTTGTATGTGTCTGTAATGTGGCATGTCTTTTCCAAATATAATTGGTATCATGTCATTAAATTGAAGAAATCCCATTTCTGTGGCATTTTAGAAATATGTTGGAGAATATTGCTTTGGGTTTGTGTTTTCAGTGAGCCATGGGAGACCCAGCCTGGAGATGAGACAAAAGCTTGCAGACAGAGCAGTGGTCACTGCCATCCATCACTTCTTCCCTCCCCTGTCTGACAGGGGACAAGGTGAACCTCTTCTCATCCCTTGTGGGGGCACTCTGGCCTCTTGTCATCTCTCCATCAAGAAGCAGTGTCACCTGCAATGACAGCACTGACATGAGTAAGTGGGTTGCAGGGATACAAGAAAGCATCACAGTGAACAAAACTTGTCAGCTTTAATTAGCAGTGTTGAATGATGTCTTGAAAGCCTGTAGGTATAAACAGACAAATAAGCTAGTAGAATTAAAAACAGATGTTAGAATTTAACTCCTTTAATAACAACATCCCCTGCCTCCTCCCCATTAAAAAAAAAATCTGATGTCAGTTAATGCCCAATTCTATTTATACATTTCTCATTTACATGCAGATTTAACATAATGTATTCAGGAAAACATGCTTTTTATTTGAATGGAGGTGGCTATTGGTATTCATCAAATCTCTCTGCTCTTACCTTCTTCCTAGCCACTTGTCCAGAGAGAAGAGTCTTGACTTAAAAACTGACCAGCCCGTATCTCAAATTCTATAAATTCCTGATCTTCCAGAAGAGAGTGAGAAAAATACTGTAGTGAAATCCTAGAAAAATGTCACTCTGACTACTAGAGAGTAAACTGAAAACTCTTAATGTGGAACTCATTGAATGCAAGACAAAGATGGTTTAATATGAGGAACCCTCTCCAGACTCACTTTTCCAGGGTCCCTGTGCCTTTCCAAATCAAGCTGTTAATTGTGACCATATGCAACTGGAAACTGAAGCAGGCACAGTCCTCGTCTGAACAGCATGATTGCACAGGCTCTGACCAGGGCTGTGGCGTGGGGTGCAGCACACGCTAAACCAGCTATTAATAATAAGGTGGAGGAAGTGGAAAGAAAAGACATCATGGCTCCCTTAGCCTTTAGGGAAATCTACATCTACTTCGGTTCATCTTTGAATTTTTTTTATTTGCAAAATGCCTTATGTTGCTGTAAGTCTACAGAGCATCAGCAAATTGTAGTGTCTTTATTTTTTTCCAAAGTCTGGATTTAGGCTGCAAGTGGCCAGTATCTTGGAAGGAGGACGATGGAGATGAACACAGTCTTGGAGCAAAAGGCTTTTTGAGTAAGAGACATGCAAATGCTTCCTAACTGATTGAGGAGATGCTTGTGTTTTGTAGCTCGTTCATCTGAGGACCAACGGTCTCTGTGGCAGGGATGCCAAAGATGGTACCCAAGCAAATTTTGAATGGCATTTGGCAAGGCTGCCATGTTGTGACAGGAGAAATAGCTGAGAGAAACAGGGTCATTTTCTTACAACGTCCTGTTGAGTTGCACACATGAGCAGGGTGGGATCCCCATCTTACATAAGTAAGAGATGGGAGATAAGCAACAGCTTTCCTCTGAGAGGCAGCATCTCCTGGTTCTGGTGTTTGTCTCCAGGCTTAGCACTGAAATTGGAGAGAAAAAATGTCATCTGGCACAGGTGCTCTGAGGCAGAATGCAGCATGTCCCAGTGCTGGGAACACAACTCAGAGCACAGCTTTTCCCCATCAGCCTCCTTAAGGGGTTCAAATCTTTAGGAACTTACTTAAAGATAAGTCTTCCTACTGATATGTACCAAGAAAGAAAAAAAATCACAGTCTCTGATCTAACTGCTATTGCTAGTTGAAAGTGATCTATTTTTCTGGATGACATATTTGATGTCAGACTTCCCTATTGGACCTCACTGATACATGAGGACCAAGCAGTGAGCATGGATGTACTTCCTGACGACTAATTGGAATGCTTTCTTTCAACTATTAGTCATTGTTTTTCCTGCAGGCTAGACCTGTATTTATGATATGAGCTGCAAATGCTCCAATAAATTATGAATAGGCATGTAAATGTTTAAATCCATGTGTTTGGATGAGAGGCGAGACTGGAAAAATAAGAGCAATTCTTGATCTACTCTGATTTTCACAATACGACAGACTGTCAAGGTTAAAAGGACCTTCACAGATTTTTATTCACTTTTATATTACTTGCTTGATATAAAATGTAGATGGCAAAACAGGAGAGAGTCATGGTGAGGTGTCAAGTTATTAAGACTTAATTGCTTCTAGAGAGTACACAGCTGAACATGTACAGTGCTATGATGTAAAAATAAAGTACACGTTAAATAGATGGACTAAATATGCACCTTGTGGAAATATCTTCCATTTTTATGTTTTTGGCTTGCTGATGCTCACAGCTCGATAAGACATAAGTCGTCTCCGAATCACTAATATGATACTGCTATAAAACATTGCTCCTTTTTCTACTCATTTTACTGAACTATGTCCTGCTGAAAACAGCATAATGGACAGTTATAACTGAAATCAATAGCTATTGTTTCTTCTGTTCCAAAGCATTAGTGTGGTAAAACTAAACACAGGCAGTATGGATTTCCTCTCAGAATTATGAGAGAAGTTGGTTATAGAAGATGTCTATGTGAAAGATTTCTACCTTTGTATTGAAATTACCTTTCAACCCCTTCTCTGAAGTTCATATACATGTTAAGTCTCTAAAAACGCAGAAAAGGAGAATGTGTAGGAAGAGACCTGAGAGAAGTAGTAGGTAAGATCTACATCACCTGGTTTCTGGTGAGTGGGGGTCCTCGAGCAGTGCAATCCCACCTCAGCAGATGGTTGTGTTCTTCCCTTGGAGGCATTGCTTTGAGCTGAACCAGCAGTTTGAGAACTGTGGTTTTCAAAGATGCTTTGTCATGGTTGAAGATTTTACTGTATTAAAAAACAACAAACACCACCACAAAACAAAAATCACAAGGAAAACCTCTGAGGGAAATATGGGTGCTGGTAATTCATACAGCCACAACTCTGTGCCTAAAATGGCTTTCACTGTTATCTTGTTATAACTGGCTTGTGTTTTACAGTGACATGGAATCTGAAACTTGCTGTATTGAAACTGTGAATTTGGTATTAAGTTTTATCACTGAGAGTAGTTAACCCTTAGAATGACATCTCTCAAGACAAAGGGCATCCTTCACTGAGGAGTTAAAGTTACTTTATTTCTAAAATCACAGTCAACCAGAAGTTGTGCTGCTGTTGCAGGAA
>NW_010311839.1:80782-88124 GCF_000700745.2 Antrostomus carolinensis
TTGTGACAAGACTTTTGTGTTCTCTCATGTCCTTAAAATCTGACTCTCTGCTTTTTTTACTTCCCCCCCTCTCCCCTGTTACTGTAATGACTTCAGCAAGAACTAGATTGGAGACCGGAAGCCTGGAGGTAATTTTCTCAGCTTTTCTTTCCTGGGAGGCCTGCACCTTCATCTGCCAATAGCAGGCTGGTTCAGTCCAAATGAGGCAGTGAGGTGACTGCGACTTTCCTCTTTTGTTATGAGATTGTTCTGTTAAACAATTTTATTGTCCATTGGAAAGACTTCGCTACTTAACATTTTTCCCATATGGTATTTAGAATTGGGACAAAGATCAGTCGTAATAACACTGTTGTCCATTGTGTTGGTAGGACCTTATCTAAAATGGAGTTGGAAAATGATGAGCTGCCATTCAAGAAAGATGAATTCATACTGGGACTGGGTGAAAAGGGCCGCAAGAGTGATACAGGGAATGAAGAGCTCGGGACAGGAGGCAGAAGGAGCTTGCTCAGGTGTCTGCTGCATGGCACTTTTGTGCTCTGCAAGCACACACTTAAACTGGTTTCTATCTTGCCAGTCTAGTCTCTCAGCAGAGCCCATATTTCTCAAAAACAAATAATTTTGTTTAAATGTCCGAAGGATATCCTACAGGGATAAATACACCATTAACTCTGGGAAGGCAGGAAAGGCCAGGACAGACTATCTAGATCAGGTTTTCCATGCTTGTTGCCCCCTCTGCGTCATGCTTTTTGGCCAAATTACTCTTCATCCTTGCAAAATGCAAAGCACTAGAAATAATCCTTATTGGATTGTTCTTGGCTGGTGATGTTGAAAGCTTTATTATATTTCCCCGTAGTTGGTACAATTTTGCTGCCAGCTTGCTATTCGGATTTGTGTGTTTCTCATTCATTTTCAAGGAGTTTAATACCATGGAATGCAGAGAGCAGGACTGGGACATTAGATTCAAAGAAAATAGTTGGGGTGGGGGTGGGGAAGAGTGTTTTCAATAGAATCTGAAATTATGAGAAGTTTTTTGCTGGTTTTGATTTTTAATAGTTGATTGATTCCTTTGTCCCTCCAGCATTGTCTGGGTTTATTTTGTTTAATTTACTTAATAGCAATAGATTCAAAATCAATAAGAAATGAGAAAAGCAACCCCCAAAACCCAAGCCTGTGCCTTGTTGGCAGAGAGAGAGAGAGCTCTGCTACACATCTGCTAGCTGAAACTTGAGAAAGCAGGATCTGCCTTCCCGCCTGAGCCTGGAACCTGATCTGGTGCCCATTGATGTGGAAGGGAATCTTGCCATGAGTTCACTGGGCTTTACTTCACACTGTCTCCTTAGTGATGGTTTATCAGTCAGAAATTTGAATTCTTGTGGGTATTTGGTTTGGTTGTTGGTGTGGGATTTTTGTGTGGTGGGGTTTTTTTTAAAAGTCTTCAACTAGCTCATCCATTTGTTTTGCACTGAAATGCAACTGTGTTCATTCTTTAAACCTTCAGTCATTATTTTAGCAAATACACACATCTCTGCAGTTCAGTTCACATAGACACAGCTATTTTCCTTCTGTAACAAAGATGTCTGGAAGGTCTGCACTACCAATAATGGTAGAAAATGTTGGTTAACGAAAAGAAATAAAAATCTGCTTGGGATTTTATTGCCTTAATCTTGGACAAAATTAGGTTGTCTGTGTGGTTTTAAGACTTGCAGCAAATTTAACATTATTAATGGTGGAAAACAAAGTGTGTTTCAATTTTGGTTTTCATTCAGCTAGCGGATATCTACCCTGTGGGCAAAGTGACAGCCCCACATGTCTTTCAGCGGTGCAAACCACCTGGAGCTTTCTCTGTAGCCTGATTATTTGGAGATAGACTTCTGCTTTAGAAAAACTAGACATAACACCACATCCAGTGGTCTGGTACTTCCAGTGAGAATGCCCAGAAGGCCTTTTCCTAGGTAGAAGTGTTTGTAGTATGCTAAAAACTACTAAATAAAAATATCTGTTTGATTTTTTTTTTTTTTTTAAAGTTTACATCAGGGAGGGCAAGTTGATTACTTTCTGTGGGCTGTGGGAGAACACTAACATATGCCATCCTTACATCCAGTTAGGTTGATGAATACCAGATGGAAATCATGCAGAATGTTTTCTGTAGTATGCATAAGTGTTGCTGGCAGCTTTTCAGTTTTTGATACACCAAAAGACAGTTGTACTTGCTTTAGTGAGTTGAGATAAATGCCTGCAGACTCCAAAATCTGTCTAGGAGAAGCACCGCAATTCTAGAAGTTTTCAGTGACCCTTTTCTTATTATTGAAGTATCATGACTGTGGCTGTGCCCTAATACAAGCTGTCGGTATAGACAATCTCTTAGTAGCCATTAGTGCAGATAAGTAGCTTTTTCACAACTTGATTTTTAATGGATTTTTATTTAAATCTTAGCTGTACATTCTGCTTTTCCTTTAATAACCAAAGACGCATGTTGAAATGTTCACTAAATAGACTTTCATGAGTAACACATGACTGCTGAATTTCACATTCTTCTGTTTCTTTTCCTCAGCACTTTGTCCATCTTGTCCGTTTGGGTCTTGCAGCTGCATTTAATCTGCATCAGTGGAGTCCTGTCAGTTGTGACCTAAAACAATGAGCTGAGCAGTGCCAGCATAGTCGCCTTGTGTGCAAGCTCCTAACTGCATCACTGTGTTCAGTTACTGACTGGCAGTAACAAAGCTTTGAGATACTATAGAATGTTCATCTCTTGAAATACCCATGCATGCAGCTGTTATATTTTGGCACTGTATTTTTCTAGACTTCTCCATCAGTGGATTAACTCTCAAGGGGTTTAACTGACTTTGTGACTTCTAATGGTCCGCAGCAATTTGTCTTTGGTAACCCTAGCCTGTGATCTGGGTCTGGTTTGGGTGTGGTGTCCATGTGGCTGGCTATTGTTTGTTTCCACCAACCTCATTTGTAACTGTTTGACCTAATTCACTTGAGACCAGTTTGACATAATTTCAGGTGAGACCAGAAGTAATGGAAATCCATACTGAAAAACTGCCCCATAGACTGGCCTTTGTGGCCCACTTGTGTGAGGATTCAAAAGAGACTGAGTGCCACGTGGGAGAGACGTTTGTGTAGCTCATATCCTTTGGGAAAAGGGAGTGGGTTTGTAAATGGCTGCAAACACGTATTCTGGCTGGGGAACTGCAAATTGTCTACAGTTTCCAAGAGCAGCCCAGTCTCCCAGGGCCGGGGGAGTGTGTGTTACCTCCCACAGTTAACCAAACACAGCCAGTTCCCTCCTTCCTTTGCCACGGAAGAACTGAGCTGCTGCTGACTGAGGAGGCTGCACAACAGCAGAGCAGCCAAGCGAAGGAAAAGGGTAGAGCAAGTTTGTTTGAACATGTTTGTGAAACACCATGAAATTACTTTTCCCCAAGGTGCCCAGAGGAACAGGATAATAATTTAGGATAATAATTGGAGCTGATTATGAACTTTGCAGTGACTTTTTTTTATGGTAGAAAATGCTGGCTTCTCCAAATGAGAAAATCCTTTTCTTGAAGCATATTGACTTTGTTAAAACTTTGAAGGAGGGTTCCTAGTATGAGTTGTCTGAACATGAGATGCACCCCTGTAACAGGGTAAAAGCCTGGTTGTCAGAGTACTGGCCCAGGATGGAAGATGGACGTCCTTGAGTCCTCGCTTTGCTTCATCAGAATAGTCCTTTAATCCAGCTGGGTGGACAACAGAGACCACAGTGCTGCAGTGACTGACAGGGTCACTGTCCTTGGCACCTCCCTGGTCCCCAGAGACCAGGTAGCTGTTTACATGCTAAGTTTCACAGCAAGTAAATCAGTCGTGTTTACTTTAAAAATCACTTGGTAAATGCCCCACTGCAACTTTAGCCCCTCAAAGCTTTGCACTCCCTGCTCATCAGTCCAAGTCCTCTGTCATTAAGGTTCATCAAACTCTGATGCCTGGGCTGGGTTCTCCAGCGATTCAGTACTGTGAGGTACACTGCGCTGTGTCCCCTGCTCTGCCCAGGTTGCGCTAGCATGTCAAGTAAGGAAACCAAAGGAAGTTTGAACAGCTTGAAGTCCTCATCAGACCTTTAGAGGCAGACATGAACTAGGATGATCTGATATTTCAAATATGTCCCAGACAGATACCAAAACCCTGCTGCATGGTTTGAATTTGTTGTGTTGCAAACAGATTTCAATTGCTTATGGCCTGCTGGACAACTGAAAGGCCAGACTGCTTCTAACCTGCCTGTTGTCTATAAAAATTACTTCCTCTCATGTTGTTTCCAGCTCTGTGCAGTGCTGGCTCTGTGTATCCTCCTCTTCCAAGCAGTAGCATGCAAAGCTCAGGTATTGGATAACCTAACTCTCTTTTTTTGGGGGGGTGGGGGGACAGGCAACAGAAGTGATGAGTACAGCAGACATGGAGCTCAGTTTGTGTGCTTTATTCAGACCATGGAGGCATCCAGATGGACTTGCAGTTTAAAATGAAGGCTAACAATATCTGCTCTCAGCTCTTTCCTCTTTGGCAGGAACTCTGTTCTGCTGTTCTCCCGTAGCAGCTTTATAGGGTGCCTCAGAGAATGAGGTAGTAGATGGAGTCATCACATCGTACTGGGTTGCAAGGGAGGCAGAGTTAAACCTTCACTGCTCAGGAATGTATCTCTAGCAGTTAAAACAGTATTTTAAAATAATAGAACAAGTAATATGCAGTAAAGCAACCATCAGTCTTCCTTTCCAGTAGACTTTTTGGGTTGTAAAAAGACTGAATTTGAGCCATAGTTGGATTTATTCTCATCTTTCTCACTGTACTGGTAATGCTGGTTAGGGATTTGTTTGTGTTTTTCTGGATGAGGGATTTTTCCAGAATTCCCTTGAAGATCTATTGCTTTTGAAAATCCCCTCCTGTGAGACTTGGGGAAAGGCAAAATTAATGGAACTGGCACAAGAAAGATGGGGAAAACAGTGGTAAAATAGTAAAAGGAATACTGAGGAAATAACTTTTTTCATTCTAAACATAATGACAGGAAATGTGTTATAATGTCAAACCCTATGAGAGGCTGAGATAGGTATGAAAATGTTTATGCTGGAAATAATCAGGTGATAAGGGCAAGAAGCAGCGCAGGCGTTTTACCAGATGATGGTGCTGTGGCTTCACCAAAACTCCCCACTGTAGTAAATAACATTTTTTGATGTGACTATTATTGAGCTTCCGTTTTAGCTAGATACATCAGCAGTGGTAGCCCTGTGGTGCTGTGTCACTTGGGACTCCTGGCCACGACTTGCAATGATGTGGAAAGAAAACTGCTTCCTGCTCCACAGAGCGAGACCCACAGTGAAGAATGGCTGGTGCTGCAGCATCGAGTTCTTGGGGGGAATTTGAGATCACCTCAACCTTTTGAGTGCTCTGCGGTGTACACGTACAATCCACTCCAGTATATGGAGAGGGAAAGTGTCCTGTAAAACAGGTTGGTGCTCTTCCCTCAGCCTCTGCAAATCTCAGTGTGTTGCATCCAACTCACATGTTGAATACTGGAGAAGTAAATAATCATCAGAAGATGGTCGTGGTACAGAAACGGGACACAACACGTGGTGTCAAAGAGTGTATGTGGAACCCTTTGGAAAACACACGGTACCTTTTCTTTGAAGCACTGTAGAGCAACACAGTTCCTACTGAGGCTTGATAATCAAAAGCATCCAAAGCAATTAGGAGCACAAGCCACCTGGATTTTTTCAGTGGGAGCTCTTAGTGTTTATTCCTGAGATCCTAAGCAACTGTGTTACAGTGGCTTAGCAAGCAACTCCTCAGCCAGACTTCAACAATTGACCATCTGTGTGCTCCTACTTGGTAAATGAATGGTTTAACTACCATCATGGATCATTATATTGCAGTAGATAGTATGTTCTTCAGTGGCTTGTGAGCCCTGTGATGGCATTCAGTAATTGCCATCATATTGCTTTTAGTAGAGCAATGTGAAAAGCTACATAAGCAGAGTAAAATCCTAAGTAATTATTTTTACTTGATATATGCAGCAGGTGAGGCTTGGTCACACATGTGGCTTTTTCACCACTTATTTTGGTGTGATTCTTGAGCACAGAGCAATGACAGAGGAATGTGGAGAATGAAGGATATTGCAGTCTCCCTGTATACTGTACTTGGGTATCTCAGCAGTAACTTAAATTTCCCAGCTAAGCCTTTTGCATCCCTACTGAATGCCTTTAACTGTCTTCAGGGGTTTATCTGTGAGCAGTCAGTGCTTGTTTAAAATATCACAACCCAAACTGACTGTAAAGAATCAACTAGTACCTAGGGAATTGTTAAGGAGGTTATAGTTTAACTGTTGCAGAATGAAGTTTATTCTCTTAACTGACTGTTATGGTGCTGCTATGTCTCCAGTAAGTGTGCCATCAAATGGTTTTGTTCAATTGGGTTTTCTTTCTGACAGCTGGAGGAAAGGCTGCCAAGAGCATGACTGTTGAATGCTTACCTTCTTGGTTTATCAGCTCATCAAATAACCTTGCTGTTAGAGTGTGTTTGTTACCCATCTGAAGGAGTTCAGGGCTTGGACAAAAGGCGCTTCCTTCAGGTAGATCTTCCTCAGTTACAATGGAGCTGTGTGAAATTTTGGGGTGTTTTATCGTAGAAAAGAAGCATCATATGGAATTTTCTGTGGGGTTTTTCTTGTTTGTTTTGTTTTTGGGTTGTTTTGTTTTTTTCCACACTGGTGATGTCTATCATCCCTTTGCTTTCTTTCACTTTGATTTAGAATTTCCAGTATTTTGGTTGCTTGGCTTATTGAAAACAGATAGATAGGGTGATACTGAGGGTGCACATACAAATTAGCAAATACAGCCACAAGAGCAGGCTGTTTGCATTTTTTTCAGCCAAAATGTAGCAGGACTGTAAAGAATTACCGAGTCCAGATTCTAATAGTGACCTTTATTTAAGATTAAAAAGATGTATTCTATTGCAAGTGCTTTGCCAGTCAAACAGGATTTGCTGAGGATGATTTTACGAGTGTCACTGTACCAGCACGAGGATGCCCTGCTCTGTCACATTCATTCATTGTAGAATCTGTGTGGAAATGAGAAGAGTTTCAGAAATAGAAGCTGAAACGTCCCTCAAAGTTGGAGGTCGCTGTGGTTGCTGGAGCCCCAGGAATAACAGCTACAGTTATTAGTCTGTCAGCAATCGTATGAGTAGGCCTGAAGGATAAACCACTAATGCTTAACTACTTCTTTAGGGAATGTAATAGTAGTACTTCTAATAATATTGCCAATGTATAGATATTTTATGTGATTCCATACTGGAAGTCATAGCGATGACTTCC
>NW_010311839.1:88155-97721 GCF_000700745.2 Antrostomus carolinensis
TTTGAGGTAAAAATCCACAGAAAACTTTAGAACCAATAGCTGATGCCTGCTAAGAGCTGTCTGCATAGTTGTGCTGATTTAGCTGGAACATAACAGGCTATGAGCTCTTCAGCATCCTGTTCTAGACAGACAGAGGGATGCCAGGTTCCTAAATAGTAATGGGACAAAGATTGAACTGATATGGTTATTGTAGGATAGACTAAACCCCACGATCCTGCTGTGATTTTTCTACACATTGCAATTTAAATTAAGTTTATGTCACTTATTGGGGAAAAAAAAGACTTACACCATTTAAATGACATACTTGAAATCACTATGTGAAAGAAGTGTGACCCTGTTTTGGTGTGTAAGAATTGGTAAATAAAGAAAATTGTATATTATATGTTAATAACAATAAATGGGACCAGAGAAGTGCCTGGTCTGATCTGTATGTGATTGGAAATGCAGTATCCAAGAAACACCTGTTAAACAACAGGGCAGATGACTTAAATAAAACCAGAATTGTACTGGTAATAACTATCTTATAGTAGCAGACATGTAGGGACGGATCCAAGAAAAACTGAAGAAACTTTGCACTGGGTGGGAAAAGAGAGTGGAGTTCGGTCTTGATCCTGCGTACTGAGAACACCAATACATTTAGAGATGCAGCTGGCCTACACATTCTTCGTAAATAATTGTTACTGTGGCTGACATAAGGTGCGCGTTTTCTGACCAAAAAAGTTTAAAAGACACTTATTAAAGAAACTTTTTACTTCCTTTTACTGTCTGTCATGAGATAGACTCTTCCTCTATTCTGAGCTTTCTAGCATCACCAAGTATCCAAGCTGGGAAAATGTCTGAATTATTAGAATAGTCATCTCTAACAGGAACAGCAGAACAGAGAGGTTTAGTTCAGCTTGGGTAAGCATCTGAAAGTGTGGGTGCTTGCTTATGCACATCTACAGTGTTGTAGTTGTTTTGATGCAGAAATTGAATTCACGCAGAATTGTGATTTCTTGCCAGATGACTCTGTGTTTCCCTCTCACCAGGATACAGACAACAAGACATGAGCTGTTTTTTTCTCTTCTGCTGCTCTAGTCCTAGACACAATCTGGAAGTGGAAGCTGGAAATACAAAACCAAATGGAGAAACAAGAATTAGATGCTACCCAAATGTCAGACATCTTGCAGAATATTATAAAAACATACATATGAAGAGCACTTATTAGGCTTTTAAACATTTGGGAGTAGTTTGCTCTATTTAATTCATCTGGTAGGTGCAATTTTCAGAGAAGTCTGACTTTTGAATTGCCATGAGAATGCACTCCAGTGACTTTATTTTGTAAAATAAGAGAATAAGGAAATGACTAACATGCTGAAGCTTGCCGAAGTTCTGTCTTCTCAGTAAATCACATGTGCCAAAGCCGTCTTTGAACATCATCCATGGAACTTCACTGGAATGAAGGCAGTGAGATGGCAAAAAAAAAAAAGAAAAAAGAAAAGAAAAAAGAAAAAAGTGAAAGTCATTATTCTGTACTGTAGAACTTCAGAGAAAGTTGTCCACTTCCAATAGACTGATGATCTGAGGGCTGGAGTACCTCTCCTATGAAGACAGGCTGAAAGAGTTCGGGCTGTTCAGCCTGGAGAAGAGAAGGCTCCGGGGAGATCTTATAGCGGCCTCCCAGTACCTGAAGGGGCTACAAGAAAGCTGGGGAAGGACTTTTCATAAGGGTAGTTAATGACAAAACAAGGGGAAATTTGGTTTAAGCTGAAAGAGGGCAGGTGTAGATTAGATATTAGGAAGAAGTACTTCAATGTGAGGGTGGGCAGACACTGTCCCAGGTTGCCCAGAGAAGCTGTGGCTGCTCCTCCCTGGAAGTGTTGAAGGCCAGGTTGGATGAGGCTTTGAGCAACCTGGTCTAGTGGAAGGTGTCCCTGCTGATGGCAGGGGGGTTGGAACTGGATGAGCTTTAAGGTCCCTCCCAACCCAAACCAGTCTGTAATTCTGTGATTCTCTTAGTCATCCCACAGGACTGCACACAGAATTAGCAGGCAGTGTCCCGAGCAGGAGGCACAGAGAGATGGAGACAGGCAGCAAAGCAGCTGTGCTAGAGGGGTTGGGACCGATGTGCAGATGAATGTGAGCTTCTCTGCTTCTGCCTGGCAGGGGTCCCACGCTGATGGAAATGTGGGGCGCAGGTTTGAGCAGGGGCCTTGCAAGCCCACCTGCTCTCCTTGCCAGGCTCTGTACTGTCATGGCCACGCTGCTCTGACATTCAGAAAACATTTCCTGATCATCTTTTTATTTTTTCTCAATTCTACTGTGGCTGTCAGTCTGTAGGAAATGATTTAATTTCTCTGTGATTTGGGTTCATCTGTAAAATACAGATAAATGTGCTGTCTTTGTAAAGTTCTTCGGGTGCTAAAAATGCAGGGTGCTGCCTGGCAGCCAGGGAGGAGCTGCAGCTTTCTGTTCAAGGAGCATTCTCATTCTCTGCCCAAGTCTGATATCCAGGACTTTTCCCATGAGGGTTTGAATCACGGCAAGAAGGGAGGGGAAGGTGTACTTCGTGGTGGCTTGTGACTTCTACATAAAACATTTTCTCAGAACTAATTAAAACTTTGAGAAATCATCAGAACTTAAATGAATCAGTGCTGCGTAACTAACAGCTTATGTTAAAGGCTTTGAACAAATATCCACAATGCATCAGTAAACATGCAAATTACTTTTTCATGTCGGGATGTGTCTCACCACAATGCTGTGCATTGATAAAAGATTTCTCTGTGTCTGTCGCTTTCCATACTTCTAAGTTTATTGGTTTTCCTAACCTCTCTTATAGGCCTTTTAATATATGGAGAAAATATCTTTAAAATGATTTACCAAGCAAAATTCACTGTGCTTCAGCAATAACCAGCAGTTAACAAAGTGTCTAAATTAAGGACTGAAACAAAGCTGGGACCAGTTACTGTTCAATCATGGCTGTTAACTTTGGTAATCTCCTTTTGAGGGGATTATTGCAGCTATAAAATATTTTCCCATGGTTATGATGGCAGTTATGGAGAAGATTCATGACTTGCAGAACTTTTGCTGAGCATGGTTCACTCCTGGGTTCTTTAACTGATACTGTAAAAGCAAGTGTCAGAGAGGGAGCAGAGGACAGAGGATTGGGTCCAGTAACGAATGTAATTAATACCACTGGCTTCTTTTTCAGTTAGTTTTCCATAACCCCCTATTGCCTGAGCTATTTCTAAGGCTTTTTGGATAATTTCATACCTTCTGTCTGTGCATAATACACAAATACAGGCATTACTGTTCTGCCTTTGTCTTGCAAGATGGTTGTAAGCTTACAAGGGCTGGCTGGTGGAACTGGTAGGTTTGCTCAGTGGGTGGAGGCTCATTCTCCTGGATTCTCAGTTGAGTCAGTACAACTGGCTCCTGTGCTGATGGCTTCCTGTCATGGATTCATACTGGGTGGACTTTATACTGCAGGCTGATAGGAACTTTGAAGAACTCGGTGTAAGTAACGGTGCTTACAGCATTGCAGTTTCAACTGCTTGTACTATTGGTGTCTAAGTTTTCATTCTCTGTGGACCGCTGCAGGTTTTCCAGAATCCATTTGTGGCTGTTGCCACTTACTGATTCTTTAACCTTGGTGATTTTTGGTACCTAAGGATGTTATTTCTGTGTGCATAAGAGTGCAGGTCAAGAATGAAACATCTGCTGGTGCAAAATCTCTATGGTTTGAGCTGGCCACCCTTCCTCAGTGGGGCAAATGTTGCACAGGGATTTTCAGATTGACTCAGAGACTGTCAAAAGAAAAGATGTGAGCCACCAGAGAAGACAACAGCCCACATTTCCTAACCTGGAAGTCTCTCCCTGGTAATGGACTAGGGTGAGTTTTTGTCTTGGCCCTTTTAAATTCAGTGTGTTCCTATGTGAACTTTAGGAAGCCAACGACCAGTGCTGGTTAAGAACAAGCTGCATCATATTGGATTAATTTTTTAGGACCATGTGCCAGCCCATAATGAACTCGGACAATATTAGTGCAATGGTACATCATGGCCACTGACCACTGAATTATGATTCATGCATATCAAGTCACTTCTGTTTCCAGGCCACTGTTTGCCTTTGCAGTGGGGTGTTTATGGGGCTGTATTGAAAGCAATTAAAAAACATTCCAATACTGTTGCTGGGATAGAGAATGATATCCCAGGTCATTGCAGTGATGAACTTATATCACAATGTTTAGTTATATCAGCACAACTGAAGAGAAGAACAGAAAACTGCAGCATTTTAATGGAGACAAGAAGGCAGAGGTGTAGCAGAGCAGGAATTTTTCATGCTGGCTTTGCCACCAAGGAGTACATATTGTGTAACTATACTCTGCAAATTAAATGTTATGCTTTCATGCCCTTCTTATTCAGCATGCCTTAATTAAAAGCCCCTTTCCTTTGGTTCATGGGTTCCAAACTGTGTAATGATGTTAAACACCTGAGTAAATTTCTATCTACCAGATAAATTTTGTAATAGTTTAGTGAATAATGGCATATCGTTGAGGGTGCATAGTGCATTTAAAGTGAAGTGAGGCTTTGTCAGTGGAAATGGGCGTCTTTCTGGGATATTGTGGATTTCAACTTGCTTTTAAAGAAAACAAGGTGTGTTTTTCTTCAGAAATTATTTAAATTTTGCAACTATTCCACCACAAAACATGGATTCATTTCCCAACTGCTCTTTACATAAAATTTAAAAAATGAGCATGGAACAACTATATTTCTGAATAGAAGAGCAGAAGAGCTGAAAAGTATTCATACACTTCAAAAGTTGATTATGAATGAGCTTTTGTCCAGACATACTTACAAGAATATAAATAATATTACACTTAAATTATAGGGCTGTAAGGATAAGATCAGTGGCTTATGTAAACTAAATTCAGCTAATTCACACAAGATGATGGCATTTAGTTTCTCAGTTGTCTTCTGATACCCTGTTGGCTCTCTGCTTCCCTGATTAATGCCAGACATGGTTGCAGCCAGAGTTGAACCAGAGCTTTCAGAGCAGCCTCTCTCTGTAGCGTATTCCAGGCTTTGCGGGTTATTGCGGCAGATGGGTGGGTCGCTCGCTGGTGTGGTTGGGGTGTTTGCTTCATAGTCTGTGCTCTGCTCAATAGAAGAGTGCTATTCCTTACCTCTCCTGGAGAGGAATGATAGAATCCCAGACTGGTTTGGGCTGGAAAGGACCTTAAAGCTCATCCAGTCCCAACCCCCCTGCCATCAGCAGGGACACCTTCCACTAGACCAGGTTTCTCAAAGCCTCATCCAACCTGGCCTTCAACACTTCCAGGGAGGAGCAGCCACAGCTTCTCTGGGCAACCTGTTCCAGTGTCTGACCACCCTCACAGTGAAGAACTTCTTCCTAATATTTAATCTAAACCTCCCCTCTGCCAGTTTAAACCCATTTCCCCTTATTTTGTCATTAACCGCCCTTATGAAAAGTCCTTCCCCAGCTTTCTTGTAGCTCCTTCAGGTACTGGGAGGCCGCTAAATCCTCAGTGTTTGTCTAAGAACAAACATTTGTTATGTGGAGAAACAACTTTCTCCCAAATAGGTCAGAGAATAAGAAAGTTGTTTTTTTTTTTTTTTTTTTGACACTTCTGAAGAACACTTTGTATTAGACTTTATTTGAATTTATAATTTGTAAGGAGTCCTTATTTTAGGTTAGGACTTTTGCATTAAGATGAGAAAGATGCTGTGCTAGGCCCTGTGTGTGCTGATCATATTCCTGCATCGTGGATTTTCAGCATTAAGTCGTTGGAAGTGAGTTTGTGTAAAGAAGTGGCTGTGGTTTTGTTGCATGTTTTTTGAAATTTGATGAGTTTGCTTTTGTGCAGGACAGGTTGGGAGGTGGAAACAGAAGATGTTTTGGTTTGTTTCACAGAGAATTTTCTGAATGTTTCGAAACATACACAATCTTAGTACCTCACTTTAATGAGTTCAGATGGTGAGTCTAGGTAAAATGAGGTATAATAGAGCATAAAACATCATTGCCAGAAAGGTGATTGTATGCTCTGAGAATAACATCATACTGGATTATTTTTATCTTCTTGGCCATTAAAATCAAGCTATTGGTTCCTCCCTTAGTTTTAAAATCTCCTCCTTGGCAACAGAAGCTGACTTAACCACTTGATTCCAGCAACTGAGTCCTGACTAAAAGCACTGCAGATGGCAAAACTTGTGAATAAACTTGCCAGCGCCGACATTGCTGCCCTGGTTTTGAAACGCCGTGATTTTGAAGGAATTTCTCAGTACCAGTCTGAAAGACTCCCAGTGTGAGATTTAGCAGAAGGTTGTCCTTTCGTTTCTGCCAGGACTCCTTGCACAAAGAATGCTCTGCAGGCTGTGTTCTCAGTTTCCAGGCTCAAACCCTAGGTACATACATCCTCCTAAGGCAGCGTGATAAAACACACCTACAAGGTTTTTTTGCTTACTGGCGTGTGCCCAACATTAACCTTCAATATTTTACCCAGTCAGGCTGCTCAGAACTGTCACATACCATATGCAAAGCACTACTCCAGAAACAGAACTTCTGCACTTATATATATATGTGTGTGTGTGTGACTGTTCAACTTGTCATGATTGTCAGTTCCCAGCTTCTTTCCCTTACATTACACTGGTGAACTGGAACTCTGATAAAGGAGTTATGTACAGTGATGACAAGAATTGATTTCCAATTTCCTGTAGAATGACTCTATCATTGCTTGTGACTCACGCAATTTAGCTTATATTACAGTGCTAGCTAGGGGCTATAGATCACCCTGACAGTCGTCTAGTCACAGAGCATGCTGATTTTGACAAAATATTGAAAGAGAGATTTTTACGACAGTTTCTTTTGTGAAACAGCTT
Organism: Antrostomus carolinensis; assembly: GCF_000700745.2. NCBI lineage: Eukaryota > Metazoa > Chordata > Aves > Caprimulgiformes > Caprimulgidae > Antrostomus > Antrostomus carolinensis. Next base: position 95,034 of record NW_010311839.1, read on the forward strand.
AAAGTGCCATTTTGTGCTGTCGGATTATTTGTAAAGAGATTTTGTATGAGGCAGAATAAAAAGTATTTGGCTTATTTTGTCTAATTTGCCCTTAATCTTTGTGCTTGAGAGCCTATGGAAAAACTAGGTCTTGGATCTGGTTTAGAATGTGCAAGTGTCTGTATTGGGTTAGACATCAGTCCCAGGATCTTTTCAGGAGTGGTAAGTAGCAGATGCTTAGGGACAGAGTACAAGAAATGAGGCAGATGTGAGAGTGGTTCTTTCCTGGCTGTGCCCTGGCAGATGCAGCAGTCACTGATCTGGAGCCTTGCTGGGTTGGGTGAATAGCACTGTACAGAAATAGATGCTATTGCTGCCCTCATTCAAGAATTTCTGTTGCTGCCTGATGGTCTGGTTTGCTTTCTCACTACTGGAAGCTGTAGCACTCTGCTTTTTAGTGATCTCATCAGCTTTTGACACTGCTGACCTGTAGGCAGAGTTGGCTGGGAGTTCCATGTCCTGTTGCTGATGCAAACTGCTTCAAGCATGCCCTTGTTCCACTGTGTCACTGTTAACTTGAGTGCCAGGCCTCTGGGACACCTGAGGTGAGGACAGAGGGGCAGGGACTGATTTGGGCTTCTCTGACGTTCAGTTGTAAAAAGACAGGAGTGGACTTCAGCTGGGAAGGTCTCCCAGCTGTGGTGGAAGTGCAGACCTTGCTGGCAGCAAGCTATTGCTATTTGATCTGCAGGGGCTGAGTGCTACTGTGCTCTGCGTAGCCCCCCCTGGAAGGCTCAGTAGAGGTAATGGTGTTTTAATAATAATGCATCCATTTGGAGATTACGAAAGGTATTTTGGGGCCCTCTGTGCCTGTTCACATGAAGCAGCACATTTTGTTTTAGGTGCTCTGCTGAGCAAGTATATTTTCTTGATGTCTTGGGCACTCGTGTTTCTCATCACTCTAATATTACTCTGATTGCTTTGCACTTCATCCTCACAAATGCACCTGGAATGGGAGATGCTCACATCCTCAAGTTGTTGAGAGTGTAGAGCAAGACTTCTGAAGTTGAAATACCTCTCTCCCTATTTCTTTATTTAAATCTAAAGTGTTAAAGGCTTTCTATTTCAGTTAAACCTTAGGTATTGTTGAGAACTGACCCATGTGATTTCTTTAACTTCACTGAGAACTTTGTGAGTCAGGGAATTAAACCTGGGGGTTCCTAACATTGTAAAAGCATCATGGCTCTGCCTTCGCCTCCTCAGGTTAAATGGACCACAAGTAGCCATTGCTTGTCAGTTTTGCTAAAGCTTTTTATTACAAAATGAGCAAAATGGCAAAATTAGAATTGAGGCTTGGAGAGTTGCCTTCAACTAAACCAACTGCCTTTCTGCCTTTAAATGACAGTTTAGGGTTTTGTTTTCCCCAGTTTGTCAGACAGGACGAAAACTATATGAGACCAGTCTTGAAGTATTGGGTTTTTAATTAGACTTTCAAATTCAGCATCTATAGTGAATCGACAGTTATGAAAGTTAACTATACCCTGATGTTAAACTTGGAAACGTATTTTGTTCAAAGGATTCCTGAGTCCAAAGCTGAAGACTTTAGGTGGAATTGGGATAGTGAGCATCCCTGGTTCTGTCCTGATGCACTAGGAAAGTGTATTTATAAAGGATCCATCCTGTTGGAGTTCAGACACTGGTAACAAGCAAAACACTGGCTGCATTTTGCTTTTAGAACTTCCCCCTTGTTGAGAGCTCTACAGTGAGGAGCTGTGGGTGGGAACTCCTTTTGTTACTTGAAATATCACAGTTTAATTCTATTATGGAAACTTTTGAAGTGCTGCCTGAATTTAAATGAAGCTCTTTGGGAACCTGGAAGAGTAAGTTCCTGCAATTGACTTCAAATTTTTTGTCTAAATTGTGTAATGTGTCTCACTGGGGTTATAACAATCAGAACAGATTCAGCCCAGGAAAATAGTTCTGAGAAGATCTAATAGCAGCTTCACAAGGAAATGGGACTCTATGAGATGTGAATTGAGCTAATCTACGTAAATATGAAAAAAAGAAAGCTTTGAAAAATGATAAGATGTTTTTGGAGGAGGTATGAGTGCCAAAGAATTAAAAATAAGTTTAATAGTGATGGGTCAGGTTTTTGTGTGAAATAAGCAGATTTCAATAAAATTATCACTTGTGAGTCTCATGAGCCGATAACAAAACTTCCTTTTCCTGTTATGCTGTCAGAGAACAGTGATAGTTTGATGAGCAGTAGTAGTATTAGTTTCAGAATTTCTAATGATTTATAGGTTTCTTAACCTTTCTTCATTTCAAGGCATTTGTTTGGGTAATTAAATCTCTCTCTTTTTTTAACTCTTTTGGTTTGTGCTTTTGGAAGTGGTGAGTATGCAGTGAAAACTTTGTCATTTATTTGTGGTGTAGCCTTTTGAGGTGGCAAGAGCTGTGTGTTGTCTCATTATTTTGAAAACTGTGAAAATTATTTACTATTATGCTATGTTACACTCTGGTAAACATAGAATGAAGCTTCCTGGGGCTCTGTGTTTGTCAAAGTCTATCTTAAAAACAAGTTTGGCTTTTAGCTCACTGTTTGTATTGTAGAATAATCCATATTTGGCAATTTAGGTTGGAAGGATGCTGACTACAAAAAAAATAATCCAGAAATCCAGTCAGCGAGGAGCACAGCGGCGGCAACGG
>NW_010311840.1:0-20809 GCF_000700745.2 Antrostomus carolinensis
CAACCCCTGGGGAACACCCCTAGTTACAGGTTTCCAACTAGATTCTGCGCCACTGATCACTTGGAACCAAATCTCTTACAGAAAAGTTTGTTGTTTCTGCTGGACCATTCTGCAGCTGGTGGCTTTCTTCCCTAGCACTGACTGCCATACGGACCTTTGGGCTCCCTGGGGCTGAAATCTGCTATAGAAATGGTGTTTTTTGTCATCCTCTTTGCCATCTCCATGGGTTCCTCTACTAGTCTCTCTCTTTTTTCAAGAGCAGTAAGTATTTCAAATGTATTTGACAGGAATTTAAAAATTTTAGGGAGTCAAAGGTGAAGGTGGTTCCAAGGGAGTGATGGGGCTTTTTGGAACAAGAGGACCAGTGGGACAGAAGGTGAGTACAGTGAGCAACTACATAAAGGCATCCCCTGCAAGAACTGATGCGTAAAATCATGCAAAAACCTGATGTGTAAAATTCCTTCACAGTCTTTTTACAGAATATAATTCCACATTCCCTCTCCAAAATTGCTGATTAAAATGTTATGAGGCTACCAGAGAGCAGAATTAGCTGCACTTTTCCAGGAGAACCCTAAAGACTTCTCCCATTTGGGAAAGTAGCAGAGTGCTCTGACATTTTTCTTGGGCTAAAATAGTCAATAATGACTTGCTGAAATGTCAATATTTAAGCATGAGCTGTGAACTGCTGTCTAAGCTCCAGTTATGGTCGATGGAGATGTAGGGCTCCATTCAGTTGCCCAAATGAGATGTTTGGGGAATCCTACCCACCCTTTCCAGCTGCTGCTGCAAAGGGGTCCCCAAAGGTCCCATTGTCTTTTATTCCACAGCTGTATCTCCTACAGCTGTCTCAATTTCCAGAGGAAATGCAGTTCTTCCCCATGGTAACTCATCACCACTTTCCTTGCAGGGAGAGCCAGGAGAACCAGGCTTGCCAGGATCTGCTGTGAGTTGGAGCATGTTCCTCTGCCTTTGAAAGTCTTGGGTGCGGAGCTGGGCTTGCACTGCTGGTCCTCTCCCCACAGCCACGTGTGTGGGTCATAGGATGGGATGAGGCAATGCTGGCTCAGCGCTGCTCCACAAAGCCCATGTTCAAAGAGGTTTTGCTGGAAAACCAGCCATGGGCAGGGAAGACCACAACCAGAGGTATATTTTAATAGAATGTTGCATTTTACATCAAGAAACTTGTGAAATATGCATTTATTTATTATTTTTAGTGCCTCTAGTGTATTAGAGGGCATTGTCAGACATGAACGGATGATGTTTCATGTTCCAGTGGCTGAAGAATTGTGACTATAGGTTGTAAACCCCATGAGAAATGTATATATTGTATATAACCTTAAGAGACTGGACTACAAGTGGCTTTTCTTAGGCTCAGTGGGTGCATGTTGCTGGCTAAAGGGAAAACAGTTATGCTGGAGGATCTGGATAATCTCTGAGTTCATCTTGATTCCTGGCAAACTGCAATTGGGAAAAGAAAAAAAAAAAAGGAAAAGAAAAAAAAATTAAAAAGAAAAAGAAGAAAAAGAAGAAAAAGAAGAAAAAGAAGAAAAAGAAGAAAAAGAAGAAAAAGAAGAAAAAGAAGAAAAAGAAGAAAAAGAAGAAAAAGAAGAAAAAGAAGAAAAAGAAGAAAAAGAAGAAAAAGAAGAAAAAGAAGAAAAAGAAGAAAAAGAAGAAAAAGAAGAAAAAGAAGAAAAAGAAGAAAAAGAAGAAAAAGAAGAAAAAGAAGAAAAAGAAGAAAAAGAAGAAAAAGAAGAAAAAGAAGAAAAAGAAGAAAAAGAAGAAGAAAGGAAAGGAAAGGAAAGGAAAGGAAAGGAAAGGAAAGGAAAGGAAAGGAAAGGAAAGGAAAGGAAAGGAAAAAATAAATACATTTTGGTTTACAAAAGCATTTACAAGCCTTTGAACTTCACTGTTTCACCTGGAAGAAACCCGAAATGAAAAAATATTCTCCAAGCTTGTCCAAGATGAAAAAAATCCCCACTGATTTCTTTTCATCTGGGAAAGGGAGGAATAGGAGGGCAAGGAACACCAAAAGGTGACTGGGGCTTTTTCTCAGGTCATGGAAATATGAACGTGTTCAATTGTTTTATTGCAATAAGAACCAACATTATTTTCATAATCAGTTCCCCAATTTTGCCTCTTTGTGTGTGAGTAGTTGGTTCTCAGCATCTATCTGTTGCTGTGAAGGCTTCACAGCCATTCAGCTCTGCTCACAGCTGTGTAACTATTTACAAGCTCTTAATCCAGACTGGTAATTGCTCCCTGAGAAAAAGGCTCTCATTCAATTAAGTATTTCAACTCCTGCCTAATTGCAAACAACTTTCTGAGCACTTTGCCAAAGCGATGAGTCTGTAACGTGCTGTCAGACCTCAGCATGCTCCAGCCCCATCTGGGGTCACCAGATGTAGGTATTGGATTTAATACATTTTTGGAATTGCTTTGTAGTGAACACCTGAATCCACAGGCGACAACCAGTAGTAGTGCAGGAGTAGAGCGAAGATGTTTGTTGAGTCTGCTGAGTGCAAAGGAAGCAGAGGTGGACTCGACCATCCTGGCCAGCAACCATTCAGTCGTGGTTAGAAGATGTGCTTTTTTCTACTGGCACCCTCAGGAATCAGCACATAATACAATTAACTGTCAGAAAGTGGCATCTTGTCAATCAATATTTGAGGAAAGCTAAATAATCCTTCTTTGGGAAATACTGAGGGATTTTGCTGGTTCAGGTTAATGTTATCTGTGCTGTGCTTGGAGCTAGACTGAGATAACAGAGCTTGGGTTTAGTCCTTCATTAAATTTCTAAAATTGCAAAAGTCACATCAGAGCTCAGGCCATGTTGGAAGAGCCATGATATATGACATGCTGGATGAAATTCATCTGACCACAGGTTAGATGTCTGCCATGTTCACTTTCCACATCTGAGCAAGCCATGCTCTGACTTGCTTTATTGGCAGCTTTAGGGTGCTCTTAAAGCATGATTCACATCATCTATTTCACATACCTTGTGTTAGGAGGCAACATCTTGATGTGACTTGTTCTCCACAAGCACAGGTCTCACTTTATCTTCTAAGTACTCACAGATACTTTGATTATTTTTCCCCAAGGTATTCTGGAGAGCTTAGCTAGGCTACCTCATGTATCATTTCCCAAGCCCTCTTCTCTCCTTTTCTTGAAGACAGACAGTACTTGGTCCAGTCTATCTGTACCCAATCTGTCCTATGCAAAGTCTCAAAGGTAATGGCTAGCAGTTCACATTTTCCTTCAGCTCCCTCTAATTCCATCCTTCATATGCACAAATTGCTGCCAACTCATTGCAAAAATTTACTGGTCTCTTTCTGTCCTGATGAATTCACCAGCTTGTAAAAAATCTCATCCATTTACTCTTTTGATTTGGTGCTCTGTAGAAGTTCCCAACCAAGTGACAGCATTTGTGTTTTCAACCCGTAATCATTGCCTGGAGGATTTCAATGGATCTAGTTGACTTTACAACTGGACCTCAGGGGAAATGAGTGTGTTCTTGATATTCAAGACACCTCTTCCTCTTTTTTCCTCTTTTCTAAAAGCACTGCTCTCTTTTACGTTGATATTTCTGCCATACTTCACACTTTTCTATCAATATTGCAGCTTGTGTTATGCCCATTAAGTTGCAACCTTGATCATGTACTAAGGCTTCCAGCTCCTATTTTTTATTTTCCATGCTTTGAGCATTAATCTACTGGCAGATTAACCCATTATTCCTCCAAAAACTCTATTCTGAATACACTTCTCTTGCCATTACTCCCTATTTTGGGTTTCCAGAGTCTATAATTACCAGTGTGCCTTGACCCTTTCCATCCTGATTTGCAGTCCTTCTTACTAGGTGTACAAGTTGAAGTCAGAGATTTTCTTCACCTCCTCTGTATTTGGCCAGAAGCCTGGGGATCCTTGCCCTATAACTGAGGAAGTTATGGTGGTAACATCATCCACACAGCCATGTGCTTATTCCCAGGGTGTCCTGCTTCAACTTGCCTGGAGGGTGGGAGACCCACAGCTTCCTGCACCTTCTCCTTTTGCTCTTAGAATAATTTCTGATGGGCTTCTTTCTTCATTGCTTGCAAGCAGATTTACCAAAGCACACCTGTCAATGCTGGGTTGGAGTAGAGTCACCAGCACGTAGGTGGAGGGAAAGATGGGAGAAATCCAGGATTTTTTCCATCCACACTGATCATTGAGAGTGATGGAGATCACGAGGCATGAAAGTGAAGCCGTACGCTTGAAGATCAAGCAAGAAGTGAGAGCAAGTCAGGAGATTCTGGTTAACACTGGGACAATCAGATGCTAAATATGGTCAATCCAGGAAGGCTAAAGGACATTTTTTTTGCCACTGTCACACAACATAGTGCTCCACTCAAAACCAGACAGTGCTCTGCAGGGTCTGAAAACCAAGTGATAAATAACCAAGGCCCTGTAACCCAGAGCATGGGAGGCCTGGGAATGGTTATAAGCAGGAATTTGACTTTACCATAGATTTTAAAAGCAAAAGTGCTCTTGATATAGATAAGAGTGTCTGGTAGACAACTTTGAAGAGGTACTGTCAAGAGAGCCCTACCTCCCTCCATCAGCTACATGGGTACCTAGGTGAACCTATATAGCATCCCAGTTCTCCTGCCTGCTGAGCAATTGGCCATTTCAAGTCTGAGGAGAGGAAAGGTGGGATGTGAGGTTCTGCTCTGGCCTTTACAAGAGGTGTCCCTGGCCACTCAGAGTGGAAAAAAACATCTCTTGAGAAGTTAATGCCCTGCGAGAGTGCCCTGATCTGTCCTGAGCAATTCTGATTAATCCAGGCTGGTCAAAGGGAAGTTAGTCAGCCAGATCTTCTGGCCACAGGTGGAAATCTCTTCCTAGGATACCTTGGAGGCTTTTCAGAAAGGTAGCAGGATGACCAACCTCTGAGATGTAATGCCTGAGAATGAATGTTCATGATAGCTGTAAGGACCAATGGCAGCTCCCAAGAAAGCTTTTTTTGGAGATGATGCTCAGGACTTCAGCAAATAATTGTGGGCAGGACAGTCTAGACACAAGACACAGCAGGGAAGAGATAAAAACACAGATGAAACTCTTAGGTTGAGACTCCCAGCTATTTCATATGCATCATCTCATCAAATATTGAGCACTGAAGCCCAGGAGGTAGGAAACCTTTTAGTAGAGGTTACAGCCTACACCATGGTTTGGAAATTCATGAGCTCTCTGATGTGTATCTTCAAACCCATTGATCATTTTGGGTTGTGCCATTGAGGCAATGTTTCTGCTGATGGGTTTCACATTTTCTGAAGGTGACCCAGCTAATTCCCCAGCTTGCTCATCCAAGTGTGTATGATAAGCCTGGAGACAAGGCACGCTCCTCCCCTGGCTCCAGCCCAAAGCTTCACAGGAATTTGTACCTGGAAGCAAAGATCCTCAGCTGCTCAAAGACGTCACAGCCGATGCTCAGGACTTATGACTAATCCTTTGCATTTGCTGTGCTTTCGTGTTACCTGGTGTCTTTGCAGTTAAATGAAGCCTGTTCCAGCAACACTTTAATAACAGAATCAAATAGCAAGAGCCATTTCCAGTACTCCACCAGTAATTGCCTTTAAACTGCCATTTTATTACCTTTTATTGCCCAGCCTTTATTTGCCTGGCAAAACACGGAATGTAAATCTGAGAGAAAAAGTTTCCATTCAGCTCCTTTCCCTTGTCCACTGCTCAAAGGTTTTCCTCTTCCTCTCTCTTTTTTTTTCCTTCCTAATTTAATTTTCTTCCTAATATTTTTTTTTCCTGGGTGTAGATGGCATTGAAAAGAATCATCTCTTTGACCTGCTTCCTGCCCCTAGCTGAAGTGGGGACAGACCTGCTGTCAGGTCCAAACCATATTATAAGTCTTCTAGTCCTTTTCATGGAATCATAGATTCATAGAATTATTTGGGTTGAAAGGGACCTTTCAAGGTCATCTAGTCCAACCCCCCTGCTCTGAGCAGGGACATCTTCAACCAGATCAGGTTGCTCAGAGCCTCATCCAACCTGACCTTGAATGTTTCCAGGGATGGGGCTTCTACCAGCTCTCTGTGCAACCTGGGCCAGGGTTTCACCACCCTCAGTGTAAAAAATTTCTTCCTTATATCTAGTCTGAATCTCCCCTCTTTTAGTTTAAAACCATCACCCCTTGTCCTATCGCTACAGGCCCTGCTAAAAAGTTTGTCCCCATCTTTCTTACAGGCCTCATTTGAGTATTGAAAGGCCACTAGTAGGTCTCCCTGGAGCCTTGTCTTCTCCAGGCTGAACAGCCCCAACTCTCTCAGCCTGTCCTCACAGCAGAGCTGTTCCATCCCTCTGATCATTTTTATGGTCCTCTTCTGGACCTGTATTGATACCAGGGGTTGCCCTGCCCCCAGGTGCTGGACCTTGCACTTGGCCTTCTTAAAATTCATGAGGTTCACACAGGTCCACTTCTTGAGCTTGTCCAGGTCCCTCTGGATGGCATCCCATCCCTCAGGCCTGTCAACCTCACCATTTAGCTTGGTGTCATTAGCCAATTTGCTGAGGGTGCAAAGTTTCTTCAGCCTATGATGGATACAAGCCTACCTACAGTGAGATAAGACCATGGTCAAAAAACTGACCCAGGTAGACATGGCTTAGCTACCTTCCAGCCTACCATCACGTATTGTAAGCTTAACTCTTCCTAAAACCATTTGGGTTCCTTTCATGTCAAGAGCACTCACCATTTAGCTTGGTGTCATTAGCCAATTTGCTGAGGGTGCAAAGTTTCTTCAGCCTATGATGGATACAAGCCTACCTACGGTGAGATAAGACCATGGTCAAAAAACTGACCCAGGTAGATATGGCTTAGCTACCTTCCAGCCTACCACCATGTATTATGAGCTTAATTCTTCCTAAAGCCATTTGGGCTCCTTTCATGTCAAGAGCACGCAAGAAGTGTTACATTATCTAAGGCAGAGAGTAGTTATGAGAGTTGGGCAGGGGCAGGTGGGGAAGCACAGGAAAACAAGGAAAGGTCCTTCCTTGACACAGGAGACACTAGGGACAACTAATTAGGAAATCTCTAACTAGTGTCATGTTCCTTCAGGATCAGACAGTTCTCAAAAATAAGCTTTTTAGCCCATCCCCTTTGTTACAGGTGTGTAAACCCCTGGCCAGATGGATTTGTACCCAATTCAAAGATATCTCAAAAACACCAGGCACTTGAAAGTATCCTGGACTTGTGAGATTTAACCATCAAACCAAAAGGTTTATTACCCTCCAAGCAAGCAATCTGTCCTAGCAAACAAGAGAAAGTCCAGTTAGCTGGAGTTTTTATGGTCCATTTACTGCCTCAGACGGAACTTTATATTGATCGTGTCAATAAATAGTTACTAGTAAAGAGCTTGCACAAGATGTTTGTGCCTGATAGTGTAGGCAGTGCTTGAGGAACGTGGACTTTACATGATCAAGACATGACCAGCAGAGCCATAAAGGAGTGCCTGGTCAGCTCTCAAATAATTCTCTTACCCTGAGATGTAAAATAAGTTGAGGCTTAGGGAAGGGGTTGAAGAAGCAATATGTTTCCCAGAGATGAATTTTTATATCTGAGAATGAAAAGGTAACAGGGTCTGTCCTCGCAGTCTGACCCACCATCAGGGACAGCACCATCCCACCCATGTGTCTCCAGGATACTTGCTTGTCACTGTGATAGTGGTTGAAGTGTCCGTTCTTCCTTGAGAGGAGGAGTATTTGGAGAGTAATGAGTCTGCTTGGCGTATGAATCTGGTGGTTGATTTTTGTAGATTTATTTTTTTTAATAAATGTATTTTCTTTCATCGACCTACTGCAAATTAATTCCAGGTAGACAATGTCACTTGATCTGCTGAAACAGCCAATTCACTCTCCTCTGAGTGAGCTGAGCCCTGTGCAATCAGTGTCTCAGTGTCTCACGTGGAGATAAATCCAATTTCATCTTACATCTAGGTTCTGGAAAGTGCTGTTGAAACTGGCCAGAATGGATGAGTAAACTGTGGCAATCTTGGGAACAAAACATGGACATTTCCAGTAGCTTTTAGTTTCCTACTGAAACAGTGGGAGACCCCATGCAAAGATGCCCCGATGCTGGAGGTACCTTTGATGTCCCACACTGAGCTGAGCTGCAAAGTGACTCCACAAGCCAAGAACCTCCAACATTTGGCAAAAAGATGTCTTGGAGGAGCACCTCTGTCCAGTATTGCCTACAAGTCTGGGCTGGATCTTTCTTTTGGTTCTCAACTCCCCAGATGGGAGATCTTCTCTGAACTGCAGCTGTGACCAATCCCATTCCTGGATCTGTGCATTCACCGAACCAAATTTCACCACCCAGCACTGCTTTCCTCAACTTAGTGAGTCTGAAGCTGCAACCCCAGTGCTCAGAATTGTGTGCATCCCTCTGTGTGATGCTTCCTGCTTAATGCCCATGCCCCTGTTTTCAATCACAACCATTGCCACCTCAATGTTCTTGGCCCAGGACTATTCTTTAGCTGCCATGTGCCTCTATTTCCCAAGATGTAATTATAAATAAATCAACTCACAAGTTGCATTGGCTAGTGGCTTATGAGCCCATGAGGAATGGTTGCTAAATCCCAGCCTCAAGGTCTTGGTGCTGGTGTTAGGATACCTTCTAACCTCTGACTATGGCAGCATGCAACCTGGTCTCTTACAATTGAGTTTCCATCTTGACAAGTGTCCTTGGCCACCTCTCTACAAGAAAATAATTAATTACAGAAATTAATTTTTCTCCTTTTTTCTGGCAGGGTGCAGCAGGACTTGATGGGAAGAATGGAAACAAGGGAGCCAAAGGTGACAGAGGTCTTCAGGGGCAGAAGGGGATGCCAGTGAGTAGAAGGAAAGATCATGATGCATTTGGCAGGTAGAGAGAGGTTCTTTGAGAGGACTTTGAGTTCACTTTTCCCCCCACACCCTACATGCCTTATTTCAGTGGTCAAGTCCTTGCTCAGAGTGAGCCTTTCCAAAAGAGACATTCAATCACTCCCTAAACCTACTGGAGATGTCTCTAATGCACATCTTGGCATCATTTTTAGGAGGAGTCATTCTCTGGCTGCCAGCAGAGGATCTGTCCATGTCACTAGTGATAGACTTCTTTTTTCAGCATGAGTTTTCGTTTGTTACATATCAAGGCCCAAATTTCAAGTTCCTTCATGTACCAAGTCCAGTTGTCCTCAACATTGACCTGCCTGATGGGGAGAACAGGGAACAAAGCAATCATTTGGTAAAGCCCTTATGGACTTCACTTTCCTGGGACAAGCCAGTTCTCTGTCACGACAGGATGGCTTTCTTGCCCCCAAAAAAGTTCCTGCATGTGTATGGGACTTTGGCCTCTTGTTACTGAAAGTAACATCTCCAAAATGATGCTCAGTGGGATCATGTCTTCACTTTACCTTTTGCAAACAAGCTGAAATCTGCTAATGTTTTGTGGGTTTGGGTTTTTTTTTTTTCCCCATGAGAGGAAAGGAAAAAAAAAACCCAAAACAAACTGAACAGATTTTGGGAGGGAACAGGAAAGGGACTACTCACTGAAATTAATGAACATCCTCTAGATCTTTCACGTAGCACCAGAAGGATCCAGATTCTTAATGACAGACTCGGTTTCCAGGGATAGTGACCAACACAAGAGATGAAGGAGACCACCTAACATCTCTGCAGTGCAGATCCTCATTATTGTTGCCACTCCATTAGCTCCCAAACCTCAGGAGCATTCACTCCAACACACAAGTCCTCAAGGATCAATTTCCAAACATAAGCTAGAGGCCCTGTGGCAACTCATCACAGCATTTTGCCCTGCTTTGCTACCAGCACTGTCATAGTCACCCATCTTCTGCAAGGTCATTCCCTGTCCCACCTCAGAGCCAACTGCATTTCTAGCAGCAAGATGGCCGTGATCTGCAAATTCTCAAAGAGCCTCTGGTAGTTAAAAACACAATATAAATGTAAGGTGATGCCATCACCAGGGCCGTATTCTTCACCTTTCAGGCTGTGGATGATATGTTTGTCTCTTTTTTTTTATGTAGGGAGAGAAAGGTGATCCTGGGACCACTGGTGACATTGGGCAGAAAGGAGCAAAGGTAGGAAATGTGTGAGATCCTGTGAAATCTCCATCCTTGGAGATATTCAAAAGTTGTCTGGACATAGTCCTGGTCAACCAGCTTTAGGTGGCCCTGCTTGAACAGAGGAGTTGGATGATCTCCAGAGTTCCTTTCCTACCTGAAACATTCCACGATTCTGCAAAATAAAGTTTAGAACAAAGAGAGAAGGGAGCTTAAGCTCCAGGATGTAGTGGGGCTGATGGGGAAAGATGCTGCGGGCAAGGGAAGAGGTTGTAGCCCTACATCAGGTCTGCTCCTGTGCACACCAGCCTTCTTCCCTCCTGCCCTCACCTTGATTTATCATCAATGCCTATGATCTGCTTTATCCTCAGGGCTTACGAGGGCTGCCAGGACGCATCGGTGCCCCCGGAGCTGAGGGCATCAAGGTGAGCACAGCCCAGCTTTCCATCCTGCTCCAGCTGCCCCATTTCCAACAGTGTTTTCCACTTACCCCCATGGTAGCATTATGGATGAAGAAGCCACCCTAACTCTGGTAGGAGAAGTCCCTCTCGATGGCGTGGGGCTGCAGGCTGCAGCATGGGGGGACATGGCTGCCCACAGCGAGGAACCACTGATGAGGAGGTTTTAAGGCTTGCAGGGAACTTTTTGATAATCTAGGGTAATAAAAAAATCCAGAATTTACCCAAATCCCCACCTGGTCTGTGGCTTAGCAACTGCCTGAACTGGATTTGCAATTACTGCTGAGCACATCGCTCCAATTGTCAGCACCATTGGTCCTTCCTCTATAAACAGGGATAATGACCCTTTTAATGGGTTGGGTTTTTTTTTTTATGAAGGGTTTGAAAAGCTTGATAAGAAGTAAGGGAGCTGTTAGTAGCTGAGCCAATGGGATATGTTGTTATTGTTACTGTTGTTGTTATTAATATCTTCCTTCATCAGCCTGGCCTATTGGGTAAATGAAGTACTGTTCAGTGAATTTTTCCCACCTACTTTCATGTAGGTGGGCTTGGAGTTGGGGAAGTCTAAAATTTATACTGGTCTGAATTAGAACTTTGCCTAGAGTTAAGGCTTTCTGTTACCAGGAGTGGCAACACGTTCCCCCCTCAAGCACCACTTACCTTGCCATTTCCTAACCAGTTTTCCCAATATTTTGAGGGGCTGTGTGGGCTCTCAACCCACCTACTGCTTTTTCATCCACAGGGAGAAACTGGCAGTCCTGGAAAACCAGGAATCCCAGGATCAGATGGACCATATGGACCAAAGGTGAATATCTAAATTTTGAATCTGCCTACAAGTAGGAGGTTTCTTAAAAGCTTTACAGATGCTGCAAATCCATCTCTGCAGCTTGAGTCTTTCTTTCAAAGGGCACAATCGGGGTGATTCTGAATCTGTTCCTATAAACCAGAATAGATCTGGGTGAAGATGCTTGGACATCTGGTATGGGGACCTTGTCACTCTGCAAGACACAACGAGGTTCATCCACTCCAGCCTTGATGTGCCACAGGCACTATTGCATGTGTCAAATAATGGAGTTTTTCATGAAATTTCCTTCATTGTCCTAGAGTACCACCAATGTGCAGAATGAGAGAACCTGCTGGGTCACATTCAGTAAATGATACTGTAATCTAAAAAAAGACTCAATTCATCAGCAAATTGCAACCTTGCCAAGTCAACATTGACCATGATTTTATCTTGGCTCCTTCCAGGGTGAAAAGGGAGCATCAGGGGATGATGGTGCCTCAGGGATTCCTGGGGAGAAAGGAGAAAAGGTTAGTACTCACCAAACTGCATCGAGCTGCCATTTATAAAAGAATAAATTCCACATCCATCAGGTCAAGTTAACAAAATTATACACTTTCTACATCATAGGTACCCTTTCCAATGGGCAAATGTCAACTGTCTGGAGCATTAAGGCTGGGACTGCAGTTGGAAAGGGCAGGAGAGAGAGGTCTCCTTAAATTTACCCTCTGACAATGCACGAAACCCCAGGAGGGTGCCTGCTTAGTGTGAGAAAAAGCCGTACAAGCCCTTGAAGTGGGATTAATTGTCAGAGTTTATTCAACATTGGCATGCCCAGGGTAGAGAGTGCTTGGGATGGGGCAGAAGAAGCAGATAACACCACTGCCTCTTGGGTACATTGGCCATGGGAGTGGGAAAGGTCTCCAAGCTGACCTGCTGCTGGGCTCTGCTCTCAGCTCCCTGAGGAGTCCCCACCTTCATCCCTCTTCACCAATCTTCCTTCTCTGCATTGCTTAATTTTCCATTTTCTTCCTTAAAAGAAAAAGTCTAAAGCTTGTACTTTTCCATGGGGTAAAAAAAGGGGTTTTCAGTAAAAACAGAAACTGTTAAAAAAACCCACCAAAACATCCAAACAAAACACCCAATAATCCCAGAAGCCCCCATCAAATCTTTTGGCATTTTCCAGCCCCTCAGGCCCTCTCACATTCAGCTCCACCATGTGGTCTCCAGCTGACTTGGGGTCAATTCTTCTGGTCTTCATCCCCTGATGGTCATCTGTGTCAAACACTAAAAGTCCTTCTCTTGTCAACAACCCCCACTAAGTCTCTGAATTGCAAACCATTGGAGGCTGGGACGTTATTTCTGGGAAAATATCACTGTCTTCCTCTCTTGTTCTTCTCCTCTCCCACAAATGTCTGCTTTTGGCCACTGCTGAAGGTTGGGTGTTGGTCTAACTGGAGGTCTTTCCTTCTGCTGTGTTTAGTGGAAACCTTTTCTGTTCACAGCAGCTCCAGGAGAAAGCTCAATGGTGCAGATGAGTAGGAAATGTACAGTAGGAAAATTATAGTTATAAGAAATTAATTGATAACTCCTTTTCTCCTCCTCAGGAGTCATTGTTTTTTCCAGGGTTACAGACTAAAGGGCTCCACTTATATATGCAGGGAGAGTTGGGCATTAGAAATTAATGGGAGGGGTGTGTTCATGTCACCAAGTGAGGTGTCTTCTGGACAAGTAAAGGTGGAAAGCAAAGTTAAAGTGGTCTATACCATCCTACTGATGATCTGTTCATAGCACAACAACAAAGTCGAATGTAACTGACAATATCAGGAAAGGATTTGGGTAAGGTTTGAACATCCCATCTCTAAAAACACCTGTGCTTGATAAAAGCTCTGAACTGTTCTCTGTCGGTGATCCTCAGGGGGCCAAGGGAGTTCCTGGCTTGAGAGGCTTCAAAGGACAAATGGGATGGCCTGGGAAGACTGGAGTTGCTGGACCAGATGGACCTCAAGGGCCACAGGGTGAACCAGGGCCACAGGTGAGCAGCAAATGGTCTCTAGCATGCCCTAAACCCTGGTGAGGTCTGCACCTCACATCCTTATGTGACATAGCACCCCAGATGTGTCCCCATATCACAGAATCATTAAGGTTGGAAAAGATCTCTAAGACCATCCAGTCCAACCATCAATTCACCACCATCATGCCCACTAAATCATATCCCTGAGTGCTACATCTACATGTTTCTTGAACACCTCCAGGGATGGTGACTCCACCACTTCCCTGGGCAGCCTGTTCCAATGTCTGACCACTCTTCTGGAAAAGAAATTTTTCCTAATGTCCAACCTGAACCTCCCCTGGTGCAACTTGAGGCCATTTCCTCTTATCCTATTGCTGGTTATCTGGGAGAAGAGACCAGCCCCCACCTCGCTACACCCTCCTTTCACGTAGTTGTAGAGACCAGTAAGATCTTCTCTGAGCCTCCTCTTCTCCAAACTAAACAATCTCAGTTCCCTCAGCTCCTCCTCATAGGATGTGTGCTCAAGATCCTTCACCAGCTTTGTTACCCTTCTTCAGACATGCTCCAGGGCTTCCACATCTTTCCTGGAGTGAGTGGCTCAAAACTGAACCCAGCACTCGAGCTGCAGCCTCACCAGTGCCCAGTCCAGGGGGACCAGCACTGCCCTGCTCCTACTGGCCACACTAGTGCTGATCCAGGCCAGGATGCCCTTGACCCTCTTGGCCACCTGGCCACACTACTGACTTATGTTCAGCCATGTACACATACATCTCCCCACCTCTTACAAGCTGGCACCTGAGGACTCCCACATTGAGATGACTGCAAAGTCTGATGTCTTTCTGTAGGATCTTGGTCAACTTATTTCATCTCTTAATGCATTTATCACTGGAGATTTTTTTTTCCCCTTTTCCTCTTTTCTTTTTCTATCTGCAGTTTAAGCTGTGACCTCTCAATGAAGAAAGGAAGGTTGGTAATTTCAAGTTAGCAAGGCATCAAGTGCACCCCTCCTGTTGTTAATTATCTGGGGAGCAGGATGCCAAGGTTTCAGAAGGAGCTGGTGACTTTCAGACCCCATTTGTGGGCCGTGCTTAATAAGTGTCTTTGCATGCAAGACATGCTGAGCACCTTTTGAAATGTGACAAAAAGACTTGGAAATGAGACATGCTAATACTGTTTATAAGCAGGAACACGCTGCCCCCAGATTCTATGATAATGAAGAGTGTCTTGCTGCTGCCAACACAATTGCGGAGGGACGATGCTAGAGATTAATGCTAATCACCTGCCCTTAGACAGCATCCGTTAAGTAACAAAGAACTTTTCAAGTGAAAGAGGACTGGAAATGAAAATACCCTTTTTAGTTTTGCTGGTGGGACTGGTTGAGTTTCAGGCTTGGACGAGAGAATACATAAATTAACATGAAAGAACTGAGAATAAAAGAAAAACTGAAGTTGGGTGACTACGTGAAAGACCAACTGTGTCCCATAAATTGTCTCAGGGATAGTCTTGTTTCAATTCCTGTGGGTCTGGCAGATCTTTGGTTTGCCATGTTTCACCCTTCAGTGATGTATATTTACATAATTATGTGTAAGAATTTAATCCCCATGTGTGTATGTACATATATATGGCTTTCCAGTACCTGAAGGGGGCCTACAAGAAAGCTGGGGAAGGACTTTTCATAAGGGCAGTTAATGACAAAACAAGGGAAAATGGCTTGAAACTGGAAGAGGGAAGGTTTAGATGAGATATTAGGAAGAAATTCTTCACTGTGAGGGTGGTGAGACAGTGTCCCAGGTTGGCCAGAGAAGCTGTGGCTGCTCCTCCCTGGAAGTGTTGAAGGCCAGGCTGGATGAGGCTTTGAGCAACCTGGTCTAGTGGAAGGTGTCCCTGCTGCTGGCAGAGGGGTTGGAACTGGATGAGCTTTAAGATCCCTTCCAACCCAAACCATTCTATGATTCTGTATATGTGTGTGTGCAGGCTACAAACACATATGGTTTATGAAATACTTGAGTTTTCTGCTAGATGGAAGTAGATTGCACTGCTGATTTGAAAAGAAGGAAAAGGAGGTAACGACCCTGGTAGGATTTTCTTCTTTAATCTGCCATGCCCTGCTGAATTATTTCAGCGAAATAATCCCAACTCCAGTCACCAGTGATTATCCTTCAGCAAGTGAGAGACACATCGATAGCATGCAGAATTTAGCTGATGTGTAGCTGCATCTGCCAGTTCAGGGCTGTGCTGGTAGAGATACACCAGTGAAAATTGCTTTGGCTTTTGAGGATAGAAGTTGAGACAGTTCAGACTCAATTTTGTGTGGAAGTCTGAAGGAGTCTGGACCTCACCAGATCAGTTTTTCTAGGTCCCAGAGGTCTCCCTATCCTACAGCCCCTTGCGGGACTTCTGATTTGGGTGGTAGGAAGGTGTCTGTGTAGGCTTTATTGATTTTTAACCTGGTTTTCCTCCATACAAAGGAGGAGCATCATATGTTGGGAGAGTCTACACCCTGCTCTTTGGAGCCACTAAACAAAAAACACCCAACACTGTGGTTTTAGGGGAAAAGTGATTAAGGGAGGGAAAATATAGGTGGTGCAGCAAGATCCAGGTTGTACTGACAGTCAAATTGAGCATCTGTATTGTGTCCTGAGACATCATCAAATAAAGGCTTGACCTAGAGCAATCTGGTCCATGGTGCAAGGACACAGAAGATTCTCTGGGCTTCCAGGATTACTCAGGAGCCTATAGCTCCAGCTGAACCCCACCCAGTGCTTCACCACTGACTATGTGATTATAGGAAGAACTTCCACTGAGCCTTCTGCTAAAGGGGTGCAGGTATAGAAAGACCCTTCCAGAATAATAAAAAATGGAGTAGATCCAATTTCAGACCATGGCAGCAACATTATTCTTCTTTCCCTTGCTCCCCAGGCTGTACCTTGCAATGAAAAATGTATCAAAAGAATCACAGAAGGGAGGAAGGAGCCAAAAGTACGAGATCCCCTCATGTATGTTTAAAAAGGCTGGAAGTTTTCATATCAGTAGTTACAAGCACGAGTTGCTCAGAAAGCTGTGTGTGAGATAATGAATGGCTTTTGTTTGGACACTGATTAAAGAGAGACTGTGAGATGCCACTTTGCTACACCCCCACTGCTACTTGTCTTTTCCTTAAATTAAAAGAGAAAGTCCCCAGGTCTGAACCACAGCGGTGAGGCCGCCCTCATTTCTAATGTGGGGAGGTATTATCTGTCTGCAAACCCTTCTCCTCCTGCTGAGACTCTGTTTCTTAAATTAGTGCCAAGATAGATAGAGTGTCAGAGAGAAAAAACTGCCTTCTACCCCCTCAGCATCCATCCTTTCTACAGGGAGGGACCATAGGAAACTCCTCATGGTTGCCAAGGGCAGAGTGGGTAAAGCCCAAGGCTCTGACCCATCACGTCTGATCTGAAATCCAGAGGACACTGAGTATCTTCTCTTAATTATGCTCAGGTTGGGCTTCAGGAGGAAAACTCCAACCAGTGGCATGGGATATCTCCAGAGGGTCTTTGGGCACTGCTAACTGAGCTCTCCTCTTCCTTTCTAGGGTCCACGAGGAAAAAGAGGGAAACCTCAGCTCTGCCTCAGGGGACCACCAGGCACAGATGGGCGAAAAGGAGAAATGGTCAGTATGGAGATGAGCCCTCCTGGTGAGGTTCCTCACCACCTTTCAGCAGTGCAGAGCTCTGCATTGGGGCTGGATGAACCCTGACTGTTCTAGGTTGCATTTCTCATCTCTCTAAATTTTGCAACAACAAAAGCATGGAGAGCATTATTTTTGCTGTGTGGCATTATCCTGGTCCTTTCTATGACTCCTGTGTTGGGTGAAGGCAGGGCTGTGGTATCTGCAAGGCTGGTGATGCTGCCAACAGTTTTGCATTGTCCAGATCTGCTGCCCTAAAAAAGATCCTAGAATCATAGAATCACAGAATCATCAAGGTTGGCAAAGACCTCTAAGATCTTCAAGTCCAACCATCCATCCAACACCACCATGCCCACTAAACCATGTCCTGAAATGCCATGTCTACACATTTTTTGAAAACCTCTAGGGATGGTAACTCCACCACTTCCCTGGGCAGCCTGAATCCTCATCAGATTCACTCTGCTGTGATTCAGAAGTGACCTCCTGTACCAAAGTGCCTTCAACCTCAAAAAATACAGCTGACCCTGGGCTGGAGCAGAGAATCATAGAATCATAGAATCATAGAATCATAGAATCATAGAATCATAGAATCATAGAATGGTTGGGTTGGAAGGGACCTGAAAGATCATCCAGAGGTTCCCTGGAGGCCAAATCTTCTCCATGCCCCCACCTCAGGCTTTGTGGCTCCTTACAAACAACAAAGAAACTTGACTTAAATTGTAGCTGGTAACATCTTTATTGTTCAGATAGAGCAGAGCTTCCAAAAAATCTAGGAGCCTGCACCCACCTCTCTGATACACACTTTTGTTCTTGCTTCCTTGCAGGTGGATGAGTCTGTTCCTTTCTACTCAATGAGCTACTCACAGATATCCCTTCCTAGCACATCCTTTCTTCTCTAAGGTGCACTTATTCTTGGAGGATTTAATGGTCAATCTGCTGAGCTTTAGTAATGACTTAAGTGTTTTTAACAGGGTGAAAATGGTCCAGCTGGCCAGAAAGGAGAAAAGGGAGATCCTGGACTTTCTGTGAGTACTTTAACCCAAGATCACATCTTATTACAAAGGCCTGAATAGAGAAAATAGAGCAAACTGCTCCTAAGAGGTGTAAGGGAGGAGGGAAATGCTGAGAAACAGATTAATTCAGAGAATATCCAGGAAATGAGAGTGTTGGCCATTACCCAGAGACATCAGATGTACACAGACCAGGGCCAGAGCAGTGCAGGGCTGTAGGATTCCAAGCCCAAACAACAACCTAGAGCCCAAGGTAAATTTCCCCTCTTCCATCCTCCCCATGATGCTTCAAACTCTTGCTTGGCAGGTAAGACCAGTGTCAAAGCCACAGGACTGATCAAGTAAGACCCCAGTTCCCTACGTAAGAAAGTGCTCCAAAATTTGTCATACCTACAAAGGATAAGAGGTGGTGACCACATGAAGTGCAGTAGGACACCAACCATCACACATGGGAGATGCTGAACTGAAACAGTGGCAGTTGGCTGGCCCAAGGGTGTAGAATAGACTCAAAATCCATGAGACCAGGTGTCTCATTCTGTGGGGAATGGCATTAGCTGGTAAAGAGACAGAGAAGAATAAAATGAAGTGCAGCTACATCTCATAAATCTAGTTCTACAACCATTTCAATGGGTCAAGCCTGCAGTATAATTTGAGTAGCCCCTTTGCATTGATGCAGGTGGCTTGATGAAGCTTCTCAGAGGTAAGGGACATCTGAGAGACCATGGCTTCAGGGACAGTGTAAAAAGGGTGGGGACACTCACTGGAAAGCCAGCCCAGGCTTGAGGTGTGCCATGGTCCTCACATTGGGCTGGGGATTCCAGCTGCTCAGGGCAAGAGAGAAACAGTCACCAGCTACAAGAGAGCCACAAATTTGCAAAGGGAATCATTTTCCTGATGAGATACAAATCTTGAACTGAGGTCCTTGTGACACCAACCACAAGTCTCTGATCTCGACCATGCCCAAGCTGAGATGGTTTCAATTGTGGTCCCAGAAGCCACCTCCAGTGGGGCAAGCAGAGCTGGGACAGAGCACAGAGTGGATGGAGATGGCGCTGGGGTAGAAAATCACCACTAACCTCTGCTTTCCCTCCACGGCACAGGAGGAAGAGGTGAAGGATGTGGTCAGGAGTGAAATGAGAGGCAGATGCGGTAAGTCAACCAGAGAGCCACACTCAGGGCCACCTCTCTGACACCTGCCAGCGACTAAATTGAAGCAATTTGAATACTGGCACATGCTGGCTCGGCAGAGCAAATATCATCCCATTAGCAGCAAGCGGAGACGCATCGCCTCTCCACGCTCAGAGATGAGTTTGGACTTCTGGGCCATGAGGTCTCTGCCATAGTCCTGACCTCCTACTCAAACTCTTAATTTTTTTCCCTTTTAAACCCTCTCTCTTCCCATTTCTTCCCCTGTAGTTTTGTCAGCAAATCTTTCCTTCTCGGTCATCTCCATTTCCCTGTTGATTGTCTGGGTCACGAGGGAAAGTTTGAAGTTGCATTTTGCCTAATAACAACCTTTTAATTCCTGTCGACTTCCTGGCACTTCTTGACACACAGACCTCTCCTCTCCAGCGGTGACTAACTGCCAACCAGCATCGCAACAGTAACAAAAAACACCACATTTGGGGATGGTTTTACTCCAGAATCCCAACATCACAACGATGTTTTGAGGTCTTGCTTTCCTTGCCTTGCAGAAGTCCAGCTACTGGAGGGCCAGCCCCACTGCTTGGGGTCTACCTATGACCAAAGATTTGGGTTCACTACCACTTGCCAAGACGCTTCAGCCATTAAACTGGAGTTACACTCGTTTCTGCCTAGAGATGTTTTGAATGCTTTGAAAAGGGGGGGAAATAGGATGAAAAATAGTCCAGGAAACCATGTTCTGCCTGTAAAAATAATGATTTTGTTGACAAAATCTTATTTCCTCAGGGAAAAAAGAAGTAGCACACAAACTTTGCCCTGTCTGTCTTATGTTTACAGATTGTGGAGGTGAGTTGGGAAGGATGCTCATGGAAAGGGGTAAGGCTGCTAATACCTATGTAGAAATGCATGTGAATTTATGCAGTAGAGTAAAGGATGTTCTCCTTACTCCAAAACAGTCTGAAAATTCAAGCAAAATGATGTTGTTAAGAATAAGTGGGGTTTTTTCTGTGTTTCAGCACAGAATATGACCCTGGATCACTGACTGCTTTTAGACCCCAGCTCTAGGGATCTATTTCTTGTCAGGAATCTGAGAAAACAGGGTTGAGAGGGACACCAAGAGGTCTCCTGCTTCCACCCTCTACAGCAAGGCAGGATCAAAGCTATTCCTGACAAACATTTCTGACACCTGACTTTAAAAGCTGCAGCTTCAGGAATACTTCTGCCTGCCCACAAAACACATCCTATTGCTCCACCATCCCAAACCATCAACATGATAAGCTCCAGTGAGATGCCTACAGTGTGAGCTCCCATTGTGGAAGTCTAACCCATACGGTCCATGGAGCCTGGAGGGTCGGTCAATCCACCAACCCTCAGGTGGACCCCCATGTTGAGTCATGGGCTCATCCTCTGTGCTTCAGGGAGGACTCAGTTCCTCCATGTCTTTGCTTACATGTGAGTAAGTGATTCTGGGTCTAGTTTTTCTGTGGGAGATACTGAACCATGTTCTGGATCTCAGCTGGCTGAGTAGGTTCTGAAAACACCCAGCTCACATGAAGGCACCTAGAGGAAAGTTTCCAACTCTAGATCTGATCGTCATCCCTGGGTGTTGATCTAGTTGCCTATATATTACCCAGATTAT
>NW_010311840.1:20834-23751 GCF_000700745.2 Antrostomus carolinensis
AGGTCTTATCTGCCAGCCCAGCTTTGATGCCTCAGTTGCCCTGGGACAATCTCATCCAACCTAAATGTTTCTTACTACACTTCAAGGCCTTCATTAGACCTGGAAAGGGTCCCTTACCACAGCTTGTTTTTAATGTTTTAAACAAAAACAGACAAAGGAGGAACTTCAGAGCAGCAATTTGACTCGAAATTGCAGTGAACTCATTCTCCAGGAATGGATATGCTTTAATTTTTTCCTTCATAACTGTTATACTATTTTTAATTTCTTTTACACGTTTCATAGTGTTGGAAAGCAGAGCATTTTACAAAGTAACGACTTTCTAAACAGAGAGGTGGGTCAAGAAGCAGCATTCTTGCCCTGGGTGTAAGAAGCCAGTACAGTCGTAGGTGCCTGGAGTAGTGAAGAACTCTCTTGGTGTGAGATATTCCCAATTACACTAGACATGAGATAAACCTTTCCAGGCTCTGTTTACCCTCCTGCTCTGCATTTAGAAAGCAAATCTGTCAGGGTAGAGATCATCCCTCCCTGATGCCTGTCTATGGTCCTGTACCTGGGATCCTGCCCTTGCTCCAACCTTCATTTACTTCTTTAGTGTAAATAGTTCTATGATTCTATGATAAATCAGAGTAAATGAATCCTGCACAGTGAATGCTCTTGGACACAGCAACCTCCAGGTTCCTGCAAAGGACAACACTCACTGAAGTGTTTTACCTTCATGACTCAGTTGTTACCCAAGGACCATGTCTGTTATCTGGCTAGTCAATCCTTCAGCACGTGGTCCTCTCCATCTCTCATGCTCAGAGCATCATTTAGATAAAACAGTAAGTTATTAACAGAAAGCAAAGCCAGATCAAAACCACAGTGGACACACCATAGAGTATTAATCTGGGATGGATTCAGTCTGCTGGTCCACATGACTTCGAAACAGGTCTCTGGGTTAGCTTTGCACAGCCAGGCTTCACTACATCTACTGTCCTCTACCTGCAAATTCTGTACATCTGCCATAAAAACAGAACTCCTAAAATATCTGCTCTGCTAATGTGCCTGCCAGCCTGGTCCAGATCACATTTGTCCCTCAAGGCACGAGGGTCACACATACTCAATATGAAGGATGATGGAGCCACAGCCTCACATGCATCCAGACATCCAGCTGGATGTGCATTACTTAGCTAACTCTTTTCATGGACTCCCAGCCTTTTAGTAGAAAAGTCACCTGAGAAGACTGGCAGTGTTCTGCACTTCAAGGGACCTATCTCATGGAGATGCTGATCCAGCAGCAATTAATTATCCATGTAGTTTTGATTACTACTCCATCACAAATCACAACTAACACTAGGAACATGTCAGTGCAGTCATGGAGGTCCTAAGGAAGCCCAGTAGATTTCTTGGGAACACTTCCTCAAAACTACCTTTTATTCTGAATAAGTTTAGCATATCCCCTGCTCCCTTCCTTGAGAAGACAGTAGACAGTACAATCTCTTCTTAATTGCTTGCCTTTCTCCAGGGTATATGTGATTTGGAAATAGGTTTCCTACCTTGACATACCCCAGTCAACTGTAGGCTTTGGCCAACGAAACATTGTGTTGTGACTTGCCTCCCACACTGTATTGTGCAATGGCAGTAATTTTCTTGAATTTATTGAACCATTTATTGAAGCATGGTGGCTTTCAAACTGTGGCACCAGATTTCATCCTCACTGACCCAGCGATTAAATCCACAGGTCTGGAGGCAGCTGAAATCAACAGGCAGCTCCAAGGGTATTTTCAGCCTCAAGAACAGACCAGAAGGGATGGTGAAAGCCAGGAAGAAATACTTAACAAAACTCAGAGTATGACCACGTTGGTGACTTCAGTGAAGCCCTTCATGGAACCACCTTCACATATTGCAGGTAAGTGCAGCTGCGTAGCTGCATGCTTTCCATCTTTCCAACCATGGCAGCCAGTATCTTCTGGAGCCCTGTGAACCCACTGCTAAATCCTTTTCCCTGGGCCTGGGCAGAAATAAGGCAGTGATGGGATTTCTAATGAGGGCTCCCATGATGTGATACCCCTGTGCTGAAAAGGGCTGGTCTGTGGCTTGGAGATGAAGTGAGTTGATGCCCCTGGAAGGGGTGGGTGGGTGAGGAAAAGACAAATATGTGTGGCTTCAGTGATGATGACCACCTTCAAAAGGATACATTTTGAAAGGCTGGAAGGAAACAGCCATTTTCAAGCTGATTTTGTCCCCCTCTTCCCACCCTGTCCTTTGCCACTTCTCATAAAGCTTCTTACCAGCCAGAAATTACTTCTCGGAGACCAAACACTTGTGCTATTACAGACTATTTCTGCCCAGAGCCTCATGAACCATTTAATGGGTAAAACTGCTGATTACAGCTAATGGGAAAACAACCGCCTCTATTTCTGGCCCTTTGTGTTGCCCAAGAGAGAGTGGGAGAGAGAAGGGCCAAGGTCCTACCCTGAAGACACATGTGATACAGACCTACCTGTACACAAACACCATGAGTTTGTGTTGTCTTCTCGTACTACATGTACCTCTACACCAGGCAACTGGACAGGGCAAGTGCATGATTCAAGACTGGCCACAGTTTTAGTGATTATCAATCTCCCAGTAGCACCTTGAACAGCACCAGGCAGCTGAGGTGCAACCATCATTTTTGGGAATGAAGGCTACTCAACCATAGGGAGGTGAATGATATCCTGCCACTTGTCCATGGGTTGGAGGGAGGTTCATGGTTCACTCTATAGGCATAGCTGATGGAGTAGTTCCCCAGGAGGCTCCAGAACCACCTTGGGATGCATTGGGAAACAGTGTCCCCGTGGAAAAGCCCAGGAGATGAGTCCGATGGATACAGGGAAATCCATTAATGCCTGTCTGATAACGGCCATCTTTCCAGGGAGAGGACAGAATGGGGCAGTTT
>NW_010311841.1:0-5670 GCF_000700745.2 Antrostomus carolinensis
TTTTTTTTTTTTTTTCCCTGTATGGCCCCTTCTTCCCACGCAGGTCTGGGGGTTTCTGCCCTGGGAAAAAGCCCAGCCCAGCCCCAGGAGAGCCAGGGACACCCCACAGGGTGACTGTGGGCACCTGTGGGGCAGCGATGTACCCTCGGCAGCGATGAACCCCACTCTCTACCCCTGCTCGGGGGTTTTATCCCACGCACATGGTCACACACACCCAGTTCCAACTCTAAAAGGTTGAAACCTGTATCCTTGGGGAGAGGGACAGGGCATGGCCCTAAAAGCAAGGAGAGAGAGGAAAGGGGGTCCCCAGCACCCCGAAAAAATAACTGTAAAGTGAGGAAAACCCATTCTGCTTGCACAGAGCTATTGCCATGCAGGACACTGGTGTGCACTGGGCTGGGTCTGCAGGTCAGAGTGGACCCCAGTTAAGAAGCATCCCAAAGGGACAGAGTTGGGAAAAAGAGGATGGGAAAATAACCCAGAGAAAGGGGTAAATAATACCCCTTTTGGGGTGCAGGAGCAGCAGGCAGGTGGAGAGACAGGCGGAAAGACAGACGGACGTGGCAATGCTGGATTACATCAGCCTGGAAAAGTTTGGGGTAAATACACTGAGGCCTGTGCCTATGTGTGTTCTGATAAATGATTCAGGTATGTGCGGTTTTAATCTTATATATTCATGGTCCAAACACACACAGCCACGTTTCTCGCTCTTTTTTCTCTCAGATTTTTCTCTCAAAGGCCTTGTCTGAGGGAAAGCTTTGCCAGAATTCCCCCCAAGGCAGCTTGAGCTCATGTGTTGTTTTCTTTGTGCAAAGCCATTGAGAGATTTCTGGTTTCTGATTATCAAATCACAATAAAAAATTCTCCTTCTCCATGTCTTTGGGCCACCAAAGCAATAACCCATTCACACAGGGTCAGAAAGGGACCCCCGAAGGGACAGAAATCACGACAGAAAATGGGAGTAAGAAGTGGTGATTGCAAGGGTCATCCAGGAGGGGAAAAGCCCCATTTCCCCCCCAAATCACAGCTCCTTCTAGCTCCGTCCATTTGCAGGGGCTTTACCCCGGGCTGGCTCGCTGACATCCGCTCCCGCATCCCGGCCTCTCTCCCAGGGAAATAAATACACCACATCGCCAAGCTGCATCTCCAACCTCGGCTCTTCTCATCCTCTAAAAAACCCGAAAGCCGATAATTTAATTTTTCTAGGGAAAAAAAATTAAACCAATTTAAAAATCCCAGTGTTTTTAGCCTTCACCTTTCCGATTTCAAAGCTTTTTCCCCCCCCGCCCCCCCCTTTCTGTAGTTTAACGACTGCACTCCTTCTTTGATGCCCTTTTTTATTCTTCTCCGCTCCTGCCCTCTCCCCATTTGCTTTGAACCAGCCCCTTAACTGGGGCGCTGGGACATGGTGACCGCGACGGGCGGGCGGGTATTTGCCGACGGGGCCGCAGCTCCCCCACGTCTCACTCCGCTTCCTTCCCAGAAAGGTCGGGCTTAATCCGGAGGTCAAGGCCAAGTTGAAAGTTAAGAGCTTTGTTGACTTCGGGGCTTTGCTGTAGCGGTGACCGTCGGGGCTGCCCCCGGTCCCACCGCCCCACGGAGCCCCACGGCCACGGGGGGGGCTCGGTCGCCACGGTGCCTTTGCAGGGAGAAGCTCCGACATGTCCCGGGTTGAGGTTGGAGAGGGATCCGCAGACAGAGCGACTTGCTGCAGACTTTCCTGGTAGTTTGTGTCACTTTATTTCCTTTTTTTACATTAAAAAAAAAAAACACAATTTTTTTTTTTTTTAAATCCAAGCGGAAAAATATAAAAAATTAAGAGTAGGATCCACCGGCAGAAGCCCCCCGATAAACGAGGGTATGGAAACTCCAACTGATGGAATTCTGATTTTATTCCCTTTCCCAGGGACTCCCCGAGCAGCCGGCGGGATCTGCCCCCGCAGCCGCCGCCGCCCCTTCGCCTCCCGCGGATGCTGCCCAGGGAGGAATTCACCTTTTTCACCCTAAAAACTCTGCACTTGGGCTATTTTATTTACAGGCATTACCGCTTTCCGAAACTGCAGCGTACCTCGTGTTTTTAAAACCGCGTTTTCCCTCAGTTCATCTTTTTTATAACACGTTCGGACAAATTTCGAGCAGGTTTTGCCGTGGAAATAATTTCAAATGCGGCTTCCAAACTGACATGAAGATTTCCGATCTTTGACAATTTTACGGAGAAAATTCAGTGTACTATTTAACGTCACAATGCAGCAAGAGGAACAGGGTTATTTAAAAGGAAAAAAATAATTTCTTTTACCAGTTCCTCTCCTTCCCATGATCGGGTTTAAATTTATCAAATGCGCTCATTAGTTTGCAACTATTCTTTTATTATATTCTCGATAGGATCCATTTAATATTTATGTCACTTGGAATCTGAAAAAAAATGGGGAATAACTTCTTATCAGTCTTTGATTTTTTTAAGCAATTGAATTTGTTACAAAATGCAAGAAAAGAAAAACAAACTCAAAACCAACCTAAACCTCAGAGCAAGTCTGAAGCAGGAGAGAAAAAAAAAAAATGGAACTACTTAAAGACTTAACGTTTGGAAATAATCAATTGTTGGAAAATTGAATTCTGGGGCTGGAAGGGAGCCCAGGTCTTTGGTTTCTGATTTTGGCAATATTTCTGGGAAGAAAAAAAAAAGCAAATAAAGGCAAACATTTTGATCTTTTAGTTCTTTTTTTTCTCCCTTCACCACCAGCCTCCCCCCTCCTTTCCCACCCCACCAGCATCCCCGGAAACTCGGGGGATGTAGGTGCGAATATTTCTCTCCCTGATGCCTGGAAAGCCAGAATCTGTACTTTATAGCGCATTTCTCATGGATCCTTTGAACAAATCAGCTGGCATGGGAACAGAGAGCATGGCCTGACTTCTCTTTGCTCTTTTTATCCCCACTCTGTGCTGAAGCCCTGGCGCCGCAATCACTGCAAAGCACTTCTCATCCCTCCCCTCCCCCCTTTTTTGGGGGGTGAAATGTGGAGTTATTTAAAAATCGAGGTGTTTTGTTTAATCAGATTCTCACCATCCTTGCACTTCCCAGATTTCCCCTCCCCAGGCTTGACTGGAGGCTCCTTCCCTGCCTTTTAATTTCCCTTTGAGAAACTGGGAGGATGTTCAACCTGAAACCCTCAGTTTGGGTCTCAATCTCTCATTCACCAAAACGGAATATGAAATACCATGCTGGCTCCCCAAAGGCTGCCATTGTTCATGCTCCCTGCTCCCAGGCCCAAAGTCATCTGCTCCCTCAAAAAATGCCTCTCCATGAGCCCCCTTCCCATCTCCTGCACCCTCCCCTTCAGCCCCAACCTCTCCAAGCCCAAGCTCCTTGGCCAAGGAGGCTAAAACCTCAGTGGGGACCAACCCTGACCCCGCTTCTGCCTCTGGGAGGGGAAAAAGTGGTGGGAGCCAGAGATGGCTTTACCAGAAGCCTGGGGAAAACAGAGGAGATGTGGCTTGAGTGCAGCTTGTGAAGCAAATGCTGCTGCCCAGGAGCAGAGAGACAAAATACAAATGTATTATAAAATATATTGGTGTTTTATCTCTCTTGTCTACTGCAGATAAAGACGTTTGCACGTCCTCAACCTGAAAACAGCCGCAGAAATGCAGCTGGGTGTCTCTGCTGGCATTGCCTCTGTGTGCAAACCAGCTCTTCAAACACCCTTCCTTTAAATACAGCAAAATGTGCATCTCTGCACACCCCCTCTACACACACCCCTGGACATGTGTGTATGTGCATCCCACCCATCCCGCCCAGTACTTCCTCCTGAGCACATTTCCACATCGACACCAAGCCCGGCAGCGTGCGCCCATCGCTGCACACACCAGGGACTGACTCTCTGTTCCTCAAGTTCCCACTCAGCTCAAACAATTTCTTTCAGCTGTTGTGGGAGAAAAAGGGGAGTTGTTTTGTGCTTGGCGTTCAAGCCTTGCTTCTGATGTTTAATTCCTTAGGAGCCGGCAGGATCCTTTCGCACTTCCCTGCTGCTCTGCTCCCTCCACTCTTGGTGGGATCCTGCAGCCACATTTTTAATGGAATCAGGAAGATTTTGAGGTCTATTCTCAAAAATGTGTCCTGCAGGAGGTGAATCTGGTGGTGTCACTTCTGGGGTGTCCTGGGCATGGGGCACCCTGGAGGTGGGAACTAGAGGAATCTCCTTCCCTCATAGCATAAACATATAGGAAAGCCTAGAAGCTGGCCTGTGCCTCAGCTCCAGCATGGCTCCTGCACTCCATGCGTTATCACTCTCTTTTCTGGTCTCTCTGGTAAATCAGAGATTTCTCCCTAGAGCAGAAATTCAAACATAAAGGCTTTATCTTTTGGACCCAGTCACTGATATGGTGATCTCCATCAAGGGTTGGGCCTTAACTTGCACCCTATGCTCCAGGAAGTCTCACTGAGCTCATTAGGATGGATCATAAATCACAAGATGAGTGGTGGCTGCTCCAGCCCCAGGTTGGGCATGGGGGTGCTCAGGCCAGTGGGATGGTGACTGAGGCCCCCAGATCTGTGACCACCACAATGGGAATTACATCTTCTGCTATTTATGGTAAAACCTCTCCAGGTCTTTGGGGTTAAGGTCTTCAGAGTAAGTAGGTAAAATATTGGGGATATGAACCTTCTTAGGGTAGCCAGGATGTGGAAATGCCCCGTGGAGGTGTCCGGGGTGCAGCATCGCTGCTTTTCCAGCTGAATCTTGTGTATTTCTTACCTGGACTGCAGGGAGAGATCTGTGTGCATCCAAAAAGTGGCCAATCCTTCATTCAGGCTTCTTCTGCCTTCCTGAGCCTGGTGGTGGATGAATAATGCCTAAAGAGGGGTTACCAACCGGCACAGTGCTGGGCTCAGCATTGCCCAAGCAGAGCAGAGACCACAGCAAGTCTGTGTGTGATATTCATAGACCAATGTGCCAAGACATTACTACATCTGCTGGGACATGGTCCCTCACCACTGCCATTGCCCTTGCCACCACCAGACCAGGTCTAGGAACATCTCTCCCACCTCCCCTGCCCTCTGCAATGTGGTGTAGGGTGATTCTCAGTGAAGAACACTGGATGCAGCATGGAAAGGCACCGAGCATCACATCTGGACCAGCCTCAAGCTCCAGTGTGCCCTGGGCTGCAGCATCATGGGGGACAGGGAGAGACATCCCCATCCTGGTGGGTTTTAATGCATTTTTATACACTTTTACCTAATCAAGGGTTGAGAGCAGGGTCTTCTCCCTCTCTCCGCTTCAGCCCTTGAATCCAGTTTGAGATCCCAGTGTGAGGAGAGAAGAGCAATAGGGAGGACAAGACGAGGTGTGTGTCACTGGAAACACTCTGAGCCCAAACTGGGTCCGCAGAGCTCCCCTTCCCTGATGCTGCCCTGGTTCCCTTTGCCTCCCCCCTCTCACCCCACCGGGGAGGTGTAAAGCCCCTCGGTAAATCAGCAAAGACCCCCCGGAGCATCCCCACCCGTGACGGTGCTTCCCCGGGCTCTGCTTCCCAACGTTTGCACCTTGTACCTCGTTCCTCTCCCCAGCACCCAGGGGTGGGTCGGGGAGGGTGGGGAGCCAGCTGGGTGCCCCCACCCTGGGGGTGGCCCTGAGCGGGTGCCTGGTAGGGAGGGGGGTTTCAAAGGTCACTCCTCCC
>NW_010311842.1:0-1514 GCF_000700745.2 Antrostomus carolinensis
GGTTCTGGAGCTGGAGAGCCCCCGGTGCTGAAGGACGTGGCCAGGCCTTGTGGGTGTCGGGGAGATGCTTCCCCTCGGTGAGATCAGTGAACGGGACACAGGCTTTAAACGGGAGCCCTGGAGACCCTCCCCTATGGCCCAGGCCAGCCCTGCAGTGACTGACCCTCCAGAGCCCCCAGTTAGCCCCAAAGTCCTGTTGGCCACCTCAACTGGTGGGGCACGGAGGTCGCAGGGTCTCAACATCCCTGCCACATCTCTGTCCCCTCGATCTGCAGTGAGACACTCTTCTTTGAGATGGCAGACCGCCTGGCAGAGGATGGCTGGAGGGAACTGGGCTACAAGTACATCAACATTGACGACTGCTGGTCTGCCAAGCAGCGGGATGCGGCGGGACGGCTGGTTCCCGACCCCGAGAGGTTTCCCAGAGGGATTAAGGCTCTGGCTGACTATGTGAGTGCCCGCGGGGGATAATGGGGGATGTCCATGTCCCCATGCCACCTGGTTCCCAGGAGGCACCTCAGACCCTCCTTGTCCCCTCCTTGCAATTCTTCTCTCCTTGTAGGTCCATGCTCGGGGCCTGAAGCTGGGCATTTATGCCAACCTGGGCACCCTCACCTGTGGGGGCTACCCAGGCACCACGCTGGACTGCGTGGAGCAGGACGCCCAGACCTTTGCAGAGTGGGGTGTGGACATGCTGAAGCTGGATGGGTGCTACTCGTCGGCAAAGGAGCAGGCGGAGGGTAAAGGCTCCCCGGCCAGCTGGCGTTTCTCCCCTCACTGCTTCTGTCAGGGCAGCTGTCTGTCTGCAGAAACAGTTGGCCAGCTGGTTCTTCCCTCCCATCTCCTGTTGCAGCTTTTGGGCAGAGAGGAGGGAATTTGGGTGCCCTAGAGCTGGTGTAAGGACAGGGCAGGCTGTGGACACAGGCTGCTGCCAGCCATCTCCCTCACCGGTTGTCGTCTTCTCTCCCTAAGGCTACCCAGAAATGGCGAGGGCTTTGAACGCCACGGGCCGCCCCATTGTCTACTCCTGCAGCTGGCCAGCGTATCAGGGGGGTCTCCCACCCAAGGTGAGGGTTGTCCTGTCTGGTGGCTGTTTCTCATGTCCCCTGTGCCCTGGGGGAGCTCTTCTGGGAGCTGCAGGAGCTAGGTGCTGTGTTCTGCTTATCACTATTGCTATGCCTCTGGTAGGATGGGGTTGCAGGTCACTGGAGGGAAGTGGCCTCCCTGCCAGGCATTTGGGGACACTTGGTCTTCTCAACATGGCTAGGTGATGGGAATGTGGAGGAAGAAGGCCCTGGGGTGTGCTCTGCACCCCACTCAGCTCGTGTGGGGTTGATCTTGGCAGTCTGTTCTTTTGAGACGGGTCCTCTCTGGTGTAAGTGCTTGAAATAGTAAGTTCCTCCTTGTAATGTTTCTTTTGAGAATTGGTTACATTTATTTATTTCCTCTTTCACCTTCTGAGTTAATCCCGAGCTGCCCTCACTCTAGAACTGATGAAGACCAGGAGGCCTCCC
>NW_010311843.1:0-868 GCF_000700745.2 Antrostomus carolinensis
TTGTTACAAAGTTACGGTTGTTATATTTTGGTTAATTTAATTATGCATAGGGAGGGGGGATATATTGCAGTCAGGGTCTGGCGACCGGAAGATGTCGCACTGTACGGGAAGATAGGTCCCCTCCTTATGACGTAAGCAGACGGAAGTGACGTTGCGAACCCTATATAATGCCGTGTCACCTATCAATAAACGCCATTTGCCGTCCACCATATTGGTGTCTGTGAGCTGATGGACCGAGCAACCTGGGGGGGTTGGTTGCCGTGCCGTTCCTGAACCAGGTCGCCACGCCTTCGTGGAAGGCAACAGAAAACAAAAGAAAAGAAAACAAAATCAAAATCAACAAACCAAGCCCCACTACTTCATAAATTGAAATGATTCGATACTTTCAATAAAATATCTGTGGAATTTCTAAACTGAAATTTCAGCTTTCTTATCAGTGTTCTGATTTTATTTTTTTCACCTTCTTCCTCTGCCTATTCTGTCTTCCAAAACCTCTCCAAGGGAAAGAAAGAATCATTGCATCATAGAATAACTAAGGTTTGAGGAGATCCCTGAGCATCATCTTGCCTGACTCTCCTGCTCAAGGCAGAGTGAACCAGGCGAGGTTGTTAAAGGCCTCCACCCAGCTTTACATCATCCACAAAGGAGCTGACAGTGTGCTCTGCCACATCACACAGGGGGATCCTAAAGACCTTCAACAGTGTTGGCCCAAGTGCTGGTCACTGAGGGATGCAGTTAGTAACCAGCTGCATGGAGGACTTTGTACCAGTGATGACATTTAGGCTTGATTGTCCAACCAACCTCCCACCCAGCATCCACCCCTTCAGCCCAGATGGTACCAATCTGGCTATAAGGACACCACGGGAGA
>NW_010311844.1:0-6600 GCF_000700745.2 Antrostomus carolinensis
TGGTTTGCACGGGCCCACCTCTCAAGCCTGTTAAGGTTAAGGTCCCTCTGAGTGGCATCCCGTCCCTCCAGTGTGTTGACTGGACCGCACAACTTGCTGTTGTCCGCAAACTTGCTGAGAGTGCACTCAATTCCACTATCCATGTTGCCGACAAAAATGTTAAACAGTGCTGGTCCCAATACCAACCCCTGAGGGATGCTACTCGTCACCGGTCTCCACTTGGACATTGAGTCATTGACCACAGCTCTGAATGTGAACATCCAGCCAATTCCTTATCCACTGAATGGTCCATCCATCCAGTCCATGTCTCTCCAACTTAGAGACAAGAATGTCATGTGGGATGGTGTCAAACACCTTGCACAAGTTGAGCTAGATGACGTCAATTGCTCTTCCCTTCACCACCAATGCTGTAACCCTATCATAGAAGGCCACCAAATTGATCAGGCATGATTTGCCCTTGGTGAAACCAATTAGCTGTCACCAGTCACCTCCTCATTTCCCATGTGCCTTAGCATAGTTTCCAGAAGGATATGCTCCATGATCTGGCCAGGCACAGAGGTGAGACTGACGACTTTAGTTCCCCAGATCTTCCTTGTTTCCCTTTTTAAAAATGGAAATTTTTTTTGTGTGGTTTTGTTGGACATTGTTTTCTTTTCCCCACCTTTCATTTGGAGACATGATTCAAAATAATATCAATATTTACAACTAAGAAATGCAAAATTTAGAAGGAAATATATGTAATCAATGCCCTATTAACAGGATTTGTAGACACAGAAAATTCATTTTGTGGCTGTACACAAGAGTAAACTTATCAAAGGCACTCAAAGTTATCTAGTTTATAAATGAGCCATTCATACTAGATTTCTCTGTTATATCATTCTGTGAAACCACCTTCCCAAAAACATAGTTCTTTTACCAAAATCCCATGTATTTAGAAACCTTATTGAAATAACATTTGAAAGTACTTTAAGTTTAAATATATTTAAAGTACTTTTAAAGAAATAAAACAGGCATATTTGACAAACAACATTTTCAAAAACATGTAAATACATGAAACTGGGTAACACATGCACTTTGACATCATTCTGTACTCCCCTGTGGTCAACTATAATGTGTTGTTTCCAGGTTATTTAAAGAAAACACATCTAATACTTGAAGTCTATGATTTTTCTCAACACTGTTTGTGTTAGGTTGTTTGAAGTACCTTCAGCTGTGCTTTCAGCTGTGCCTTCAGCACAACTCTAATCAGCATGTTTCTCACAAGGTCTAACTGCTTAGGCTTTCTATGGCATGGGGTTCAGACAGGGAACATGAGATGTCCTCTATATTTTTTGGAAAGGTACCCTGCCTCTGTGCTTCGACTTGCTGCCCATTGGATAAGCATTTTTAAATTATACTGGAGGTATTTAAAAGGTGTGTAGATGTGTCACTTAGGGACATGTTTCAGTGGTAGACTTCAGAGTGCTAGGTTTATGATTGGCCTCCCTGATCTTAAAGGTCTTTTGCAACAGAAGTAATTCTATGATTCTATATCTTGGTGGCAAAAATCCCTGAAGAATGAATAGCTTGCAATTTAAAAACTTTCGTGCTTTGCAAATAATTAGGACTATAGAAATTTTACTTCCCAATTGCAAGGACCACCTTTTTCTATTATTTTAATCCTTGAAACATGCAACTCAATTTCCAAATGCTCATGGATGTTTCCAGAAGTCACATCACATCTTAGAAAAGCCACTCCCTGATGGGACACATCCCTCCCTGTTTCCAATTGTGTGTAAAGATTTTTTTCCTCCTGCTCTCTCTCCCTTCCCATCTGCTTTTCTTTCCCTTTGACACCCTGTGGCTCTCTTCCCCTCCTGCACCTCATCCTGTTGTCCTCATCCTGGTTCAATTTTATTTGATTTTGAGTGTGTTGTCGTGGGTTTTTTTTTCTAGTCTGTTCTCCTAATTCCTTTCCTCCTCCTCTGAAGGCAAATGGTATGCTTTCCTTTTTCCTGCCATGTCCAGCTCCCTGGACTCTTTCTTCAGGGCAAGTGAACCACTGCAGAGAGGCCACAGCTGCCAGCACTCTTCTGAACGCTGCTGGCAAACGCTCCACAGGTCATTAGAGATTCATGGGCAATAGTTTGACAACTGGTAAGCCATTGCTACAGTCCATCCTATTTGTTGTCTAGGGAAAGTAACTCTGTGAAAATCAGTTTAAGACATTTTTTTTAAAAGGCAAGTAGCCAACTAGGTGTATGCTATTTAAATCTAATAGAAAGCCTACTGCTTCACATGAGTAAGTGGCTCTCCAAATTTTAGCTGATCGCTAGTTTTATAGACTTCTAAGGCAACATTAGATTCTCTTTCTGTATACTTACATACCTGGTGCAGGTGCCCTGTGGCGGGCGGACCCTGTACAGAGTGGTCGGAGCTGCCCCGCAGTGGACACAGCCTCTCCCATCTGGCTCCAGCGGCCCCAGCGCAGGGCACAGCTGAGCCCCTCAGCCACGGGCAGGCGGGTGCCTCGGGGAAAGCTTGTGTCAGAAAGGGCAAAACGGTGCCTGGCAGCCAGGGCTGAGGGAAACGGGGAGAGAAACAGCCCTGCCAGCCCCGAGGGGACAGCGGGAGGAGGGGAGGAGGGGCTCCAGGCGCCCCGGTAGAGATGCCCCTGCGGCCCCGGGGGGGAGAGACCCCGCTGGGGCAGGGGTTTCCCTGCAGCCCCTGGGAAGGACTTCCATCCTGTACTTACACTGTTTCACTTGGAGATCTAACAACCTCCCAGCACAGCCATCCTACAGAGCCAAAGTGCCATGGTCTTAGCTTTGTCTAAGTGGGGTGACAGCTTTCCTTCCCTATCTCACTTCACACAGGACATAATTAACATTTGTAAAATGATGTAATGCACAACTAAATCAACATTTAGTAAAAAACATGCAGATAGTAGAGTGCAACAGGTTTTAAGAGTAATAGTTCTACCCTGTCTAATCCCCATTTCATATTTTAAATTCCCCATTCATAACCATCCATGGTGATAAAGGGAATTAGTGTTTCCTGATTAGTTTTGAGCTGTGAAGATGTGTGCTTCAGTTTGGGGTAAAATTGGATAATTCATTAGTCACACTGTTGAAAGTTCCAAGTCTATTATACCCCTTAAGCTATTTTCCCCAGAGAAATTTCTATCATCTTAATTTGTAATGCCTGTAGCCAAAATTATTAATATTCTCTGTAGTAATGTATAACATGTTGAATTTATTTGTTTCTCTATTTGTTTTGTAAGTCATTGCTAACAAGTAGCTGAGAGTATTTGCATTTTTAGAACAATAAACATTTCTTCTAAAAATCTTTTTTTTTTTTTTTTAACCCACTTTCATAAATTAAATGTGAAGGTAAATTTCTGAACTCCTACACAGAGTCAAAATATAACCCTTAGACATTAATTGGGACTAAAATCTCAGATAAGAAATAACTGGATCTAGTCTCAAGTTTCTGTTCTATTTTCTCAAATTTTATTGTAAGCGGTCTACTATATTTAGCTTAATCCCTTGGAGATAATTCAGATATTAAGAATCTCTCTGTATTATAGAATATATATGTACTATGATTCTTATGTGCTCACCTAACAAAAAAATAATAAGCAAAAAACATTATTTGTAATTCCAACTGGTTTATAGCAAAAACAAAGTCAGATTCATAAGCATACTCATCCTAATGGATCCACAATGAGTTGCTTTTTGGATTCAAAGAATTACAATAATACTATTCTATTAATATTCCTAAATATTTTAACTGTTTCTACTAAAAGCCTCTTCACACATACAGGATAGATAATATATGAATTGACATATAGAGCAATATTACTTGGGATTACAATTTAAAGAATCATGAAATCATTAAGGTTGGAAAAGACCTCTAAGATCATGAAGTCCAACCATCAACCCAACACCACCATGCCCCCTAAACCATGTCCTGAAGTGCCATGTCTACACATTTTTTTAACACCTCCAGGGATACTGACTCCACCACTTCCCTGGGCAGCCTGTTCCAATGCTCCATCACTTTTCAATAAATAAATTTTGCCTAATATCCAGTCTAAACTTCCTCACACAAATAAAGGCATTTTTGTCTGGAACCTCTAGCCCTTTCCATCATGTTAATTTCACACTGCTTAGGTTGGATCAATGTTTCATTTTGATATACTGAATTGTAGAGCATTTATTACCATTTTAATAATAGTTCTAGAAAACTAACAAAGGTAACTTTCCAACAAACATTTTCTAGGAATGCATTTTGTGGGAAAAGGTTTCACGAGGAAAATCACAAATATGGATTTATCACCACAGTCAAAGCCAGAGTAGTTCTGCAAAATCTCTCTGACTTACTAACGGCAGTGTTTACACCAGTTTTACCCTCGTAACTTATCTTTCTAACAGCATGGCTTTGGTAATACCTCATTGCCAGGTCTAGGCCAAGATACCTGTCTGCTGTTGGCATTTAGATGGGATACCTGAAAATGGATCATGACCAGGACTGCAGGAGTCTGAAACTTCCCTCAGCCTGCACTCAGTAGTCTATGGAGCTGCTGGAAGGTAGAGGTACTCTTCCAAGGCCATTCTCTCTTGTGTTAGTATTGTCTTTTTCTCCATCGTGGAAGTGGTTTTTTTTGGCAGTGAGCTTTCTAAAGCTTTCCAAATACCAGAATACTTGGAAGACCTGTGACAATGAATCCTAAAGTGCCAGAAAAAAGAATAGATATTGTCAGTAGCAACATTCCCTGGTTTATTAATTTGCTCAAATGAATTATTTAGCTTATTGCATGGATGCAACACTAAGTAAAGGCTCCATGAGAAAGAAGAGGTTTTGTCAGCCAGCTTGCATTTCTTGAACTATTGACACATAAACTCTTTTAAGATGGAAAAATATTTTCTAAAACTGGAGAATTTTAACATTTAGAGATGAGGTGAATGAAATAATTAAAAAAATGTGTAGAGATTCTGAAGAGAGAAAAAAGGGAAGTAACTGAACTGGAATATATATATATATGTGTGTGTGGGAAATAAATATTTATTTTCCATTTACAATGGAGAAAGAAAAAGGGAAAGGAACTGAACTGAAAAAATATACAGAAGTGGGAAGGACGTTACTATTTTCAACTTACAGTGGAAAACTGTTATGGAATACCCCACCTCACATACCAATAGCCAGACAGAATTCTTAATATTTTCCAGTGGTGATACATCAGTCCTCAAGATACTGCTTAGAAACAGAGAGAGACTTCTGTGGCCACTTGTAAGTATTGAGTCTGATTACCCAGTATTCCACATGAAAAAAGGAGAAGGAAAATTGTCAAATTCATTCAAAAGCCAAAATTTTGAGAGTAATTAAGAATGAATTGTGTTTACAAACATTTTAATTAATTAATTAATTAATTAATTTTAAAACATGACAGCATGTAATAACTACTCCAGATAAACACGCTGTTCTGAAACATATCTGTTCATTCATGTACATTCCAAATGATAGAAAATTATCAAAATGATCACTTGAACTCATCTTCTGAAACTTGAAAACTCATACACAAGTTCAAACCACAAATCAATTTCCTGAGCTCTCTAGCATCAGATTCGTGCCTGCTGAGTTAGCTGACCACATGGGTATTTTATTTTATATTGAAAATCTGTAATATTTCTACAATACCATTTGTTCAACTGAATTCCTTCTATAGTTATTTTTTAAAAAGATACAGTGAAGCTAACATTTTAAAAATTATTTTTCCCTGAATCATTAATTAATCTGCTAATCCACTAAACTTCTTATTAATTATATTTTTAGGATAGCTTTATTAAACTTATGCAATTAAGATATACTGTTGAGGTAAGCAAAGTATTTAATTCACGAAAGGATACAGAGCACATGGCTTATGCTAGTTTATGATTTTTCCATCACAAGGAGACTCCTAGCTACAGGAACTCCTTGCTGCAGCGTAAGTAATGAAACAAGTAACCGTAAGCAAAATAACAGCAATGTCTGAGTAATACTGGGCTCTATGAAGAGTAAGCATGTGCTTAGCTTGCTGTGTAGAACAATTAGGAATCAGGAACTGGAGCCAGCACCTGGGAATATCTTCTACAACAATGATACCTTATGCATACTTTGTGCTTTCTGGTGCCCTATCTCAAAAAGAATACAACAAAACTGAAAAGGGTCAGAGCAGGTCAATGAGAAAAATTTAAAAAATGATAAATGGAATAGGATTCTTCAGCCTAGAAAACAGCTGATTGAGGATGTCTAATGATTTGCTTGGACAAGGGTGCTTATCAATCTGCAGTTCATTGTCCTGTACAATATACAAATACAACAAAAAGAGATGATTCTCAACATGTCATTGTACAGGACAATGAACTCCTTGCCATGTCTCTGAGCCAAAAATGTTGGAGGCCGGGAAGCTGTGGAGCTCCTTGCCAAGGGAAGTTATAGATTATAAAAGTGAATGTGGATCCATGGCGGGGAGGGGGGGCCTAAAGACCATCAAGAAAGGGAAGTTGACTGAGGTATGTCAGACTAAAAGATGTTATTTATGGCTTAGGATGTCTCTGAGCCAAAAATGTTGGAGGCCGG
>NW_010311845.1:0-12614 GCF_000700745.2 Antrostomus carolinensis
CCATTCTATGATTCTATGATTCTATGACCTCTGAACAAATACTGACTTATGTTCTTTAAGCAGTGAAGGGAATTTGACACAAGCCAGACAGTGCAAGAAAACAGGATAGAGAGTTGCAGAAAAGAGGTAGAAGGAGAGGGAAGAAGGGTACTAGAGAATCAGTAGGAAGCACTGATGGGTGGATGGAAACAGAGAGGGACCAGAACCTAAAATGGGCATTTGATACATTCAGAGTAGAGAAGGGGAAAAGTCAAAAGGAAAGGGGATATGGCTCAAGATGAACAGGAACAAGGGTAAAAGATTGATTATAAGAGAAGATAGTGGCCATGAGGTTTAATAGAGGTTAAAAAGTTAGGAAATTTTATTCCTATACTTTTTTTTTTAATAAAACCCTGAAAGCCATAAAGTTGAAGAAACCCCTTAGTGTATCAAGAATTGTCTGTATAAGAGAAAACTATGAACTGTAGCACTTTTAATCCTGTATGGAGCACAATTTTACACGGAACTGCTTTTGTACCTAAAACATGTCAATCCCAGAACAATTTTCCTTTGTTCCATATTCAACTGTTCTTCCATATATTTATAGAGCAAAATCATATCCTTCAACAGATTGCAGTGTCCTAGCCTAAACAAGTATTTTCAATCATTTCTCATAAAAAAAGATTCCACATCCTGCTAATCATTTTCTGTGCCTCTTCTGTCTCAAGTTTCTCCGTCTTCAAAACAGGTTGACTAAACTGAAGTCAATATCCGACACAAAGACTCAGTAGTTCCTTGAAAAAAAGATATGGTTTTGTATATTTGAAGAACTAACACCTACATACTCTGTCATCACATCTGCCTTTTTCATAGATGCAATATGTCCCTGCCTCTGTGCATTATGATACAGTTTTACTACAGTAATCCTTGTCTACTGCACTGAGTTTGATAAGAAACATCTGTGAGGAAAAGTATGTGCTGATGCAATTGACAAATATGACACTTCATGAGTGACAGTGACATTTCTTTCATTTTAATTACCATTGTTTAGTTGCTGAGTACTTTTCAATTCTAAAAGACAGGTTTTTTTAAACATATATTTTGTATATTATACATTACATAAAGCCAACCCTGCTATTTTTATGTCCTCTCATAGTCCTCCAGTAATAACATTGTGTCCTGTTTTTTCTAGGATAGAGTTAAGAAAGATTCTTAGTAGCTGCTAAGAAAACTTCTCAGTAACTAGAATATCTGTGTCTTAGTTTCAGTATGGGATTTGTTATGAGAATAATGTTGATAAAGTACTGATGTTCTTAGTTGCTGCTGGAGCCCAAGGTCATCATGTTTGGCTGATTCACAGGTGCATTAGGATTGGGAGGGAGAAGTATAGTAAGTAGCAAAACCTGAAATTGGCATTTGGATATGCTAATGAGATATTCCATATCATAGCACATCATGTCAGTATATTAACCAGGGCTGCTGGAAAACAGGGGTATTCTCTTGGGGATCGCTCGGGCTCACTCTTCCGGAATTCTGGTTTCAACTTTGGGGCTGTCACAGCTCCAGGGTTGCTAGCTGGGACAGGTTGGGCATCAGTCGGTGGTGGTGAGCAATTGCACTGTGCATCACTCATTTGTATATTCTATTATTACTGTTATTATAATGATAATTTTATTTTAATTAGTAAATTGTTTTTATCTCACCCATGAGTCTCCTTACACTTATCCTTCCAATTCTCTCCCTTACTCCCTGGAGGGGTGGGGAGACTGACAGAGTGACTGTGTTTGGCTGCAAGCCAAAAGAGTGAAACCACCATACATTGGAATGAAAATATAAAATTGAGACATATTGGCTTATGGTGTGGATGCAAAAAAATAGTCTCACAAAAAAATATGAGGAATGAAAATAAACCAAATCTTTTCTTTATTTTGGTATATGAGTGCACAGAGAAACTAAGCTCTGTTTTCTGTGCTTTTAAATCTGCTTTAATGCTCATGTTCAATACCTCATTAATGATTTTGCATTCAAACGTTATATTAGTGGAAAGGAAACTATAATCTTGAGAAAAACCATTACATTGATATTCCAGTTATATAATGTAGTCTGTTCACAAAATATCCAATATGCATTCAATTCTGCATTGTAAACCCTCTTTCAAATTGAGTTTCTTTACCTTTCCTGGCTCACAAGCAAATCTCAGAATATTAAATCTGTAATCAAAGGTATGAAGTGTAACATAGAGTCATCTGAGAAAAGCACTTGCAATGTTTTGGAGATTCTAGGCATTCTACATAAACACCTTGATTAAATTATGTAGTTTATGCTTGCATTCATACCCAGTTACTGTGCCCTCCTCACAGAGTGTTTATGACACATTTCTTAAGAAATTCCATTCACATTTTAAAACCTGTAGTCCTTTATAATGAAAATACTTTATTAATAGTGCCATTAAAATTGTGATTGAAAATGTCATCTTCCCTCTTCAGAATAATTTCTGTATGAAATTCAGAGTAATTTAATTGTGATCTTCTTAATATGAAATCTAATTTTAAAAGACTGTCATTAACTGCACTTACGTGATTTTAAGTCTTCACACAGTACTACAGATATACAAATAGCTTTATTTAGACCTTGAATAAGACAGTTCGTTCTCTGAAGAGCTTTGAGTCCAATAGATACTGTAGAACTGCTACAGATTATAGATGGCAATCAGAAAGTTTACTTTATTCCTAACACTGGCAAAACATTCATTCTGTGAATTGGGGTTCTCATTCTTTTCTTAGAAGCTCCATTAACTTAATCAAATCACTTTAAGTTATCCCTGAAGAATTATAATTTAAAATATAGCTATCATTTATCTCCTTGCTTAGCTACTTCATTTTAGCACATATTAATTCCTTAATTCTTTTAAAACTTTTAACAGAATAAACAAGCTAAGGAGATTAGTTTACTTCTATATGCAAGGGTGGTAAGACTAGAACTGGTCACTGAGGGCAATTCTAGTTTTCCTATTGAAAAGAAGAACATTTTAAAAATTGGAAATAATATAAACCGAGCACACATAATTGTCTTATAAAAGGTGTTTTAAAGTAACAGATTTAGATATATTGACAATGTTAAATACATTCAGTGTATTAATCAAAAAAAATATTGATTATTGACTTGATTACAGGCTCAATAACTTTGATGTAGAATAATCTGAGAGTGGTAAAGATTTTTAAATCTGGAGGAGGAAGGTGTTTTAACAACCAGTGGCTATTCACAGTCAAAATTGAACAGTTGTTCTTTAACACTTACTGGCCAGTGATGAAGGGGCAGCAAAGGTATTTGCTACATAACATAACGATCACTGCTGGTTTATTTTTTTACAGACAAGAAAGTTTAAGGAAAGCAGGCTATTAAAGACAATAAAATGTCAAAGTATGTATTTTCATGAAAGAAGAATTGATTTTTTTTTAACCTTTCCACAGAGGATATATGAATCAAGGCATTTAA
The DNA here is from genome assembly GCF_000700745.2 of Antrostomus carolinensis. NCBI lineage: Eukaryota > Metazoa > Chordata > Aves > Caprimulgiformes > Caprimulgidae > Antrostomus > Antrostomus carolinensis. Next base: position 3,475 of record NW_010311845.1, read on the forward strand.
ATCCTTATAGTAGGATTTACTGAGTAGTACATATAACTTCTATCTACTTTTGGAAAACATAATTGTTTTATATGAAAAAGTTTGTGAAATGAAAAAGAACAACATGTTTTATAACACTTATGGTAGGTTGTAGTGCCATTGAGAATAATAATCCCTAATGTTTAAATGGCATTTTCCATCCATATATATGAATTACAAGTATGAGAGGAAGAGGAAGAAAGAACAATAAGAAATAAGTAGAAAGAAAAGAAGACTAAACTCCTTAACAGTCTAGTAATAAAACAGACAGCACTTTTCTATCTGCCAATTCCCAATCCAATGTTTCACTGATTCAGTTACTTTTATAGGGAAATTGCTGTATTTGAAGCTCTTTTTTGGTCATACAAATTGAAATCATTTACTTTCATCACACATCTACTGCATAATATGTTTCCATATCTAGAGTTAAAAATATGATGCTTGGTAGAGAGACTCAGGCTTTGCCACAGAAATAATGGGCTTATGTGCTCTTTGCCTTATACTGTTGAAGCAAAAATACTAAGTATTTCCAGGCTTTGTGAATCAAAATATAGAAAACTAAAATAATTTTAGGTAACTTAACAAGCACAATTAGATAATATATTAAAATGCAAGGACTCTGAATGTTCTTTATAGCATAAATACTATGAAATAAAATTGACCATTATCCATTGTGTTTGGTTATTATGTAATATTGAAAATACTTTTCATACATTGTATTAACTACTCTCTCTTTTCATCTTTAAATACTATGAATCAGAAGCAGAGAAAGTCTCATAGGGAAAACAAGTTTAGAATACTTTTTCTGATTTCAAAAATGGATTGTTTAAGAAAAGATGAACGTACAGTTTTTTATTCTGATATTGTAATTCAAACTGGATGAACAAAAATGGTTTCATAGCAAGACAATAGTAACTGTTTAATAGTGAAAATAGCGCTTCTTCAGCATTAACTTGGTATCTAGAAGATTCAGCGGTATCTTCTTAGGAATATGAATTAGGAAAATATGTATAAAATTTACAAAATAAAAATAGAACTATAATTGATAATATTTTTCTTATATATATTTTTCTCCTTATAGAGGACCAGATAAAACTATTTCATGTTTAGGATACTAAAAATACATTAACCTTAGCAGTCATAATGAAATTCACTTTCTGTAAGGAGTAGTCCAGAGGGATCAGGTCTAGTTATTCCAAACATATGTTGTACTTCTGCACATTAGCACATTTCTACAGTGAACAAGAAATAGGTATTTTTGAAATTTTCTGTGGTAAAAAGTGTATTACACAAATATACCAACACAGCTGCAGCAAATTGCAGTAAGGCAGAGTGGAGATTATCTTTTACTTTTGATACTTTTTTCCAGGTTGCTTGTTAAATCTCAAACTTAGAAAAGGAAGGAAGGATCCAGTAAGTTAGAAAATAGAAAATACAATGCTAAGAGTTATATTCCACAGAGAAATAGGTGGAAAACAGAGCAGTGTAGTGCATGAACTCCGCACTGCCACCTGACTCCATTCTTTTAACAGAAATTTTCTACTGAAAAATGTTGACATAGCTGGATGGAGCTGAACTGCAGGGTCTGTGGTTTGCACTGCAAGCAAATGCTTATATATGCTTGTGAGAGGGAACGACTCGTAAAGTTAACTTATTTCATTTAGGAAAGTATTGCAAAATAAACCTGCACTGTTTTTCAGTAAACATTTAATAAAAATTACAAACTCTTCACTATTGTGTCTATTCTCAGAAAACACATAACCGAGAGCTTTAAGAGCCTCTTGGTACTGGTGGAATGGATTGCAATAGGTTCAAAGGAGCTCTTACTGTCTGGTGGGTCAAAGCATACCTTAATATTGATTCATAAAACTGTAAAAGCTCCAAAGGAGCAAATAATGTGAGTTTAAAGAGGTTCCATATAGATTAGCCTAATGAATCTGAAGTAGTAAATATGGGATTTTTTTAGAATTTATTTTATTTATTTTAGAAATTAAAGTCCTAGTTAGCTTTAAATTATTGGTTTATTCTTTCACAGCTCTTTAGAAGAGTAGTCCCAGCAGTGCAAAATCTTATACAGCACACCAAAAGGGTCTGATTTTTAGGTATTCATGCAGGCAAAACTCCTAGACTGGTCTGTTTGAAAACAAACTTGGTGTAAGGAAAATAAGAACAACTAGACACACAAAAACAGATTAAAGGCAATTTTCCATCTTGAATTCTCTCTTTTTACTTATGTAAAATACAACAAACTTCTCTTAGGCTTCCATCATTTTTAACCCTACTGAAATGTCATGGAAATTAGAGCAGAGTTCATCCCTTCTTTGTTGTAAAAGTGTTTTGTGTTTGTGTTGCAACTATAGTAATGTCTTGCTAATGTTCAGCAAAGCTAAAGGAAACACAGAGAGAAGAAAATGTATTCTTAAGATACACCTTTCCCATTTTCCACTCTAGTAAAAGTAACAAAATGTGAATCCAGTTCACAATTTTAGTTCTGGGAATTAAAATGTATCTGGTTTTATGTATCGTATGTATGACATTTCTAATTAAAGTTAGCCATGGTTGAACTGCAATGTAAAATGAAATGACCAGAATTAATCCAAGTCCTTTTTTCACAAGAAAACAGAAAATGTTCCTTGAATAAATTGACTTAAAGCTGTTAACCTACTATAAATTACTTTAAGTAATGTTAAGAATCTCACTTAATTCAACAAAGGCAAGGCAATTTGATTAAGCTGATGCTATATGCCTATCCCATCTGTTGTCTCTGCACAGTTTGAACAATATATTCCTTCTTCAGGAATCTGAAAATGTTGTGCTTTGTCATGTACTATTATCAGAGGAGGTCTGGGTTGAAAACATAAACTATAAAAGAATTTGGACTTCTGCTTCCTGAGTCAGTGGTTCCCCGTACTGTAGACAAAGATAAGCAGTGGTTCAGAACAAGGAATCCTAACGTGCATTGCAATTGTACATCTTACATAGTGTTTTCAGCTGAAATATTGTTGGTGAATTTCCATGGTGTGTAGAACTTCTTTGATAACTGCAGAGGTTTTCCAGTGGTCTCTGATCTGGAAACACATTTAACCATCTTACTAAGTTCTACTCAATTTTTGAGTTTATTTTGACATAAATGTGTCAAGGCTCAGATTTTACTGGTGTTACTTACAACTAATAACTACAAAGGAGAGAAAAACACAGGAATGTTATTTGGTAGTTTTGTACTGCTATCACATGATTTAAAAGAAATGTTAGAGTAAAACCAACAACAAAATAATGAAAAATTCAGATACTGACTAAATACAAAATTCCATGGAAAAAAAGCCCTATATAACATAGCTATTCTCCAGGACTGACTCGTATACACAAGACAGGTATCACACGACAGAGATCCATGTATCTTTTATATCTAGGATAAACTCCTGGGTCTGTTAAAGTCAATGGTGAAGCTGATATGGATTTTAACAGGGGCTAGTATTTCACATTTTGTTTTTAATTTTTAATAAAGCCATTCATAATAATACCTTTAAGTCATATACTGACTTTCAAATATGTGACACTTGGAACCAGGGTTCACAGGATAAGCAAAACCAAGATTTTCAATCCCTAACATTCTGTGATTTTAGTGAAATATTAGTAGTTAAAACTGTAAACCATAATCTATATCCTTATTAAATGTTTTTAACAGCAAACACAGCTATAGCCTGTCAATGAAGTCTCATGAGGCAACACAGTATAGATTATATGAGTGTCCATTTGTTCCTATATTCTAAAACCATCTCTATTGCCTTTCCCTGTATGATCAAGGAGGAGTGTGACTGGAATAATATACTTGTTATGTAATTTGTTAGTTTTTACCATGCACTCTATGAGGAAAGATTTATTTTTGTTATTTCCCACTGTTTTGTATATCTGTCTTTGTAATGTTTATGACCTTGTCCAGAAAATAGAATAAAATCCTAACAAGCAATGCTGTGATGTGATATTAGCAGAACTGTGAACAAATTCAGGAAGCTACCGAGAGACTTGGAGTCCCTGATGTAAAAACAGATATGTAGTTACTTATGATGTTTATTTTCAGTTTAGAAACATGGAGGTGTCTTTAAAGAAAAGCCCCTAAGAACCTCAGTATGAAAAGCAACAAAATGCAATTATATAGCAATGTAATGAGCTATCCTCATGATTAATAAAAAAAAGACTAATTAGAATTTTTTTTCCTCACATAAAATGTTCAGTAAGTAGCATAATCATTCACATTTTATAACAAGGCTAGAAAGAAACAAGACTTTGAAAGGTTTATTGAGTGTGCAATACATATAATCTGAACAGAGTCAATGGTGACAGATGATGGTTAGCTATTGTGATTCTGAAATACTGAAAGGCATAACAGAATCACACCCAAGCACCTATTCAGATACTACTTCTGGAAATAAGGAGATATTGACTATAAAAGCTTAAATAAAATGTGATTTATGTATGTTAGAAATATGTCCATGGCCACATGTTATAATAATGATAGGAAAGATGAAGAGAAGACACATCTTTCAGTAAAATGAAGGAATATCAGCAATAGTGATGATAAAGCTAAGACTAGAAAATTTACTTAGAAAATTTATATGTCCTTTAAGGAATAAGGCTGATATATAGGCCACCTAATTACAATATTGTCCTCCCAATGCATTAATTAGAATATAAGCCAGGGAAACAGAAGAATGAAATATTTACAAAGGGATAAATTTCTCTGCATTCTCTTTTAAAATCCTATTGGGAAATTTGGAAAGGAGAACAAACTCATCTGTAAGCATACATTAAAAGATTGGTTTTGTTTTTAACTTGGTTATTAGTTTTCATTTACCACAATTGAATTTCTTTCCTTTTGTTGTAACTAACCTGTGTTCTTCTTCCTCTGAGAGCATGGAACAGCTTCAGCTGTCTATCTCACTGGACAGTGACCTAAGAGAATCACTCATTGTTTCTTTGTTTGATTTGGAAAGAGAAAAAAATGTACATGACAATTTTTATAATTTATCTTTCTCTCTTAAGTGTCCCATTCTTTGCTATCTTCACAGTATCTTTTTTCCATATTCTGGGAATTCAGTATTCCTTAAAAAAAACACTTTCTCATGCATTATCCTGTTTCAGTTTAATTAAGCTGTTCTATCTGAAATCCCCCTCAGCTGCAATAGGAAGTCACATTAGCTCACCAGCTATATGTAAGTTTCCATCTCATCCCTAGTTCCTGTATTTTTCTCAGCAGCATAGCCATTATTTCATTAAACAAGTAAATGTTTAGGAAAGAATAGGAAAAATTGGTCAGATTAAGTTTCAGAAGGCTGAATTAAGCATCAAATCAAAGACTGACTCAGATGAAATTAATTTAGCAGCAGTCATTGTCACACTCTTTTGGTGGTTCAGCTGGGCCTCCAGGTCAAAATACAGAAGAGTGACTACCTGAAGGTCTGCTTTAAGGAAGAGTCAGATCATCATGGTCTTGATCTAAATTGTAAGTGAAGTCCAGTTGACATATATGTGCGTTGTGAATAGCATCAGTGGATCCAGTTCCAGACAAAACTCTGGACTCACAAAGACTAGGGACATCTCTTATTGCCATCTTTAGGCAGATCATGATGTCCTTGGGCAAGGTACTGTCATCCTTCATTTGAATTCTGTGCAAGTACCATCTTCGCCTGCAGAAAACTAATTTCCTGTGCAAAGTATGGGGTAAATACACTTCTGTCTTCAGATGCTGGTGATGAGCTTGGCTTTAATTACAAAGATACCTGTAAATGATGGAGGTTTTTTTAAATGTTGACACTCTTATCATCATCTACCATGTGACACTCAGCTGGCAGCAGCATACATTTTCTGGAGGAATGCTATGGATTTCCAAGGCCCTGAAGTGAGAATACGCTGTAGTTACTAAATTCAGATGTTTATGCTCACTCGACTTTACTGGTGAAACTGCACTGCTGTCAACAACTAACTGTAGTCTGCTCATTTAACCATTTCTTGCCAAGAGTTCTGCTCTTAGTTTCTCAATATAAAGTTGTTGCTGACTTAAATAGCACTGAATGGCTGTTGACTTCTGTCGTCAAACTTTATTTCCCCTTTTGCTTGGTTTTGTGAACCTCAGTTTGAGAAATGCTACATTAAAGGTTTAACAAGTACTATAGCTACAGCACATGCCTCAACATTTGGCTGTCCTCTTGAGTTTCAAGTGAAAATGAAAATCATAAAAAAATAATGAAGTATAAAAGAAAAAAGAAAAACTTGTAAATGTGAATAGAATAGATAAATGTCAAAGGGAAGAGAAAGAGCATCCCTCCTAGGAAATTTATCAGAACTTAAGAAAGAAGATAAGGAAATAGCAATAATATTAAGCTGTCCTGTTCAGTTATTTATTCAGATGAAAAGAATGATATCTACATAATTCAAGAAAGAAATGCCAAGAGAAAAGTGATGAATTAGGAGGCCAGAAGGTAACTTTGAAGATTATTTTTAAAAGATTAAAGGCTTGTAAAAACCTGACAATTCAATAAAACTAGATTCTGCATGGACTTTTGGAAGAATTAAAGAATAGCTGTGGGAAGAAGAAATATTCTTAGTGTACAATTTAAAGTGTTACCTTGCACTAGGTAATTAAAATAGCCTAGGGCCACATAGTCTTTTCTTAACAATGTCTTATCTATGAGAAAGACCAGATAGAATTATGTATAGCAGCTAGTACTACTCATTTGTTTACAGGAGAAACAAATTCTGTCTTAAATTACTGAAGGCAATGTTTTCGTATACAGAGTGTGAAATGTTACAGAACTTTGAAACTATATTTGAAAAAAAAGGATTTAAAAGGGGCAGGGGTGGGGAAGGAGGAGGGGAAGGCATGCAGAAATTGGCCAACAGCCAGATAACAAAGACTCACTCAAAGTGGGCCAAAGGGTAATCCACTGACAACTGATAGAAAACCCAAACAATGACAATGACTTGAGTTGACGAATCTTGTTCCAAAGTGTGTATGCAGAAAGTCATAATAAAGGAAGTTATCATTACCTATGGTAATACTTAACATGATAGATATTTTAAAATAAAAATCCCCTGGTTCTTTAATATCCTTTTTTTGTTAAAGTTATACATTCACTTGCTGTCACAGTTACAAAAGTGAGAACTACCTTCTGATATGATTTATTTATTTTACTTATGGATTTGCTTGAGTAAGAGTTCTTGTTTTGTTTGCTTGTTTTATTTTTAATTAACTCAACATTCCGTACAGTATTGGTTTCTGTTGTCATCAAGATTAGTTTTATCACAGTGGTATTATTATTGCAGAAGTGGTACCCTTAAGAATACAGTTGTAGGTAGAAGTTGTAACAAAATAGATTAATTTTATTTTTTCCAACATACTAAATGTTCCATTAATTATATTTAAATCTCTTTACAAACTTTCTCTTTCAAAACATGCAGATTTATGTAGTACTTGGGCAATGTTCTTTAGAAAAAAGAGTGATAGTCACTGTTTAAGTTAACTGGGCATTGGCAGTTAACACTGCATACCAGGATGATGAGACAAGATTTATATTTGCATTTCTTCTAAAAATTATTGAAGAAGCTCAAAGTTTATATATATATATACATATAAAATCTTAATAAAACTAACAAATCAGAGTGCCAAAAGTAGAGTTAACTAGGCATTGCATATCTAAGATTATAGCTACTGTTCTGTTTCAGTTCTTAATGTCAAATAACAATTAACATTACTTTTTAGAAGTTTGGAGGGTGACCCTCCAACTTGGAATATTACTGATTATCAACCAGCTTCTAACAGTTCAGCTGAAATTCCATCTTTCTAATCATATATTGGTATAAGGTAATTACCTTAAAATTATTACTTTATAATTACCTTATAATTATGAAAGTCCAGCTCCTGTATAGTGCATTCAAACATTTCTACCTCTTGTAGCTCTACATCAGTGCTCCTCTACCTTGAGCAAATCAGAAAAAAAGAGGAAACCTAAGTCTATGTGGATTGTTCACTGTCAAAGCTGTGAAGAAAAACTGATGTCGCTCTAAAAAAAACCCTTTTTTGTGTAAGCAGGTCTTGGTTTCTATAGGAATTACTTTTAAAAGCAGAAGGATTTATATTGGAGAAGGAGTCATCTGGATGGTTGCAACAATGGGTTAGGAGCCAAATATAATGTATGAGTAATATGCAATGTTCATACACAATCAAAGGGAGATGTCACTTTTTGCACAAGACATCTTCAAAATATTTTTTTACGATGAGGAGCATATTCTGGAAAGGAGAAGTCTGGCTGATGAAATAATAGTTATTTTCAGAAATAACAGTTATTTTGATTTCAGGTGAGACCATTATGCCTCATTGAACTGTTAGAGTGTTTTGAGGATATTTTTACTGTAGTCCTTAAACAATGTCTTACATAGGATGTATTGTACGTAAATTTTTTCTGACAGCATTTGACAGAGTTTCATATTTGAAGCTAATATATAAACTTCAGACTTATGGAAAGCACCCAGGTTTTCTGTTGTACAGACAATGGTTTCTAATCCAACTAATTTCTCCAGCCTTATGGCTTATGTTAAATAGGCACAGGATATAACACAGGACAGAAATTTTCTTCTAAGAAGATAAAGTAACTGAGTTCATTTAGCCCCTTTTGGTGGAAACTACAGTTTTTATTGAGGTTGGTGACAGGAGAACTTGATATGAAAAAAACAAAAAACCAAACAAACAAACAAACAGTGTAAGGTAACAAGAACTATATGGTAAAGAAGTGTATGCAATTTAAATTATTTATGTATCTTGTATAGGTACCTGAGTATGACAGCTGTTTTTGACATAATAAAAATGTACTTTTTTTCAACAATAGCATCAAGAGTGAAAGCCCTTACAAGACTCTGTAAAACAATCAGTCTGAAAGATCAAATTTTCATCTCAGTTTTTACATTCTTCCCATCTGTTTCTTTCCTAAGGGACATGAAAGGTAATATTAGACCACACAGAGATTTCCTGGGCATGTTGTTTTCCTTTCCATATCCTTGTTTTTTTCCAGTTCTGGAAAAACATCTTTTCTTTTCTCTTCCCTTCTCTTCCCTTCTCTTCCCTTCTCTTC